>NC_068302.1:41332291-41349791 GCF_025860055.1 Xyrauchen texanus
AAAAATGCATTTTTCGAGTGTTGGCGAACAGTATAGCAAGTGTGTTGTGTAAATGAGATCTCTTTATGTCTCTGTTTCTCCCAGAGAATTCCTGGTCTCTAGATTTTCACAAGAGATCTCAACAAGCTCTCAAACTGTCCTCATATTTGACACAAAAGGCTACAAAAGTCAGAGATCTCAATATTTCTCACCAAATACACCCAATAGCAAATGACTTGAGCAAAACTATGCACATCCATAAAGCTCCATACTCTGACTGTACATCAATAATTGACTCTGCTTTGATTTCTCCTAAAATGAACTGCTGAGACAAAGACAATATTAAAAATCAGAACCAAGAACTCCATTAAGAAAGACATTAGATAAGATCAAATGACATCACTGTTTTGAATCACGTGACATATATGGCACCACTATCCAAGTCACAGCAATTGTAATTCTTGAAATAGACACTGACTGCTGTGTTTAAACACACGATCTTTGTAGGATGAACAAATTTTAACCCTTAACTTCGTTGTACGGCTTGGGACAAACCTATACGTTTTGGTGACCCTTCTCATTGGGGACAATATTCCTGTTTGTCCCACATCCTTTAGAAATCATTATGTTTCATTGTGTTTTACTTAAACTAAACATGAGCTTTCAGTTGGTCTCTTACCTGTCGAAGACAACTGAAGCAAAAGGGGCTTCAGAGAACAGAACGTCTCCAGCCCAAACCTCTTTAGTTACCCGCAGACCCCTGCCCTTCCCTGGAGAGTCAAATACTTCCACAAACTCCATATCTGCATGTGAGAGTCTTCAGTCAATGAGCTTGCTTTAGTTCAACACATTTGGCAGCTGTGATTCCACAACCACTTATCAAAATAGCCGACCCCCCTCCAGCTGTACCAAGTTAAGGTTAAAGATAGGGGGGTGATTAGATGACCTTATGAGACTGTGGACAGTGATTTTAACGGGCCCAAGACTTTGTGGAAAGAGTTGAAATTGGTACATTCAACAATTCCAATCGGCTGACTATTAAACGCTGCCATCGGTGCCAAACATTCTCCTGCTAATCATTTTAAAGCGTTTTCCCCTGCCATAAGAGATCTAAGTTGGGGTCCTGGAGGATATTTTTGGCCTTCAGTTGGAGCCGCCAGTCAAGCGTCGGGTGTTGGCGAGAAGACAGCTGCCTCCACCCGAACACCCGCTGGACTGAGTGTGCTTCCAGTACTTTCCCTCCCCCACATTCCCATTCTGGTGCTTTCTCACACAAATCCAGAACATTACACATCCAGTGTTTTCAATTTAACAGCACCAAAACAAGTAACAACATGTAACAAAAGTTTAGGCCAAAGTTTTCTGTCAAACAAGGAACAATTTCTACCTAATCTGGCCCTAAACTTCACTTTCATTGGTGTAACCAAAAATGTAAACAAAGTTTGGACACATCTACTTGTCAAAGGAACCAAAACAATGAAATAGTATATGCTTTAATAAAACCAAAGGGGTTGTCAAATCAATGCCACAGGAAAAAAACTTTTTGGGTTCCCGGAGAACCTGAAAGAACCATTTTGAAGAACCCTTTTCCACTACAAAGATCTCTTTTGTGCACTGGGAAGGTTTCATGGATGTTAAAGGTTTTTCATGGAACCATACATGTCAAACATGTTTTAAGAGAAATTGAAGGATGGGAATTATAGTGTGAAACAAATGCAAGCTTTCTTGTACAGTGGCAACAAAAGTATGTGAACCCTTTGATATTAGCTGGATTTCTGCATTAATTGGTCATAAAATGTGATCTTCATCAAAGTCACAAGTATAGACAAGCACAATGTGCTTAAACTAACAACACACTAACAATTATAATCTTTCATGTCTTAATTGAACACATCCCATTAAACATTCACAGTGCTGTGGAAAAAGTAAGTGAACCCCCTAGGCCAAAGATGAGGGGAAAAAAACGAATTAGAGTCAGGGGTTGGAAAAACTGGCATCCAAATATTGAAACGAGATCGTAGGGGTTAGAGCTACTTTGACTTATATAAAGCACTCAAACATTTTGAGTTTGCTATTCCCAAGAAGCATCTGCTGACGTGGACCATGCATCGCAAAAAGAGATCTCAGAAAATCTATGATCAAGAATGGATGCTTTGCATGAAGCTGGAAAGGGTTGCAAAGTTATCTGGAAGAGTTTAGATATTCATCTGTCCACAGTTAGACAAACTGTCTATAAATGGAGATGATTTAGTACTATATGCACTCTCTCTAGAAGTGGCCGTTAGATATTCATCTGTGCACAGTGAGACAAACTGTCTATAAATGGAGATGATTTAGTACTATAGGTACTCTCACTAGAAGTGGTCGTTAGATATTCATCTGTCCACAGTTAGACAAACTGTCTATAAATGGAGATGATTTAGTACTATAGGTACTCTCTCTAGAAGTGGCCGTTAGATATTCATCTGTCCACAGTTAGACAAACTGTCTATAAATGGAGATGATTTAGTACTATATGTACTCTCTCTAGAAGTGGCCGTTAGATATTCATCTGTCCACAGTTAGCCAAACTGTCTATAAATGGAGATGATTTAGTACTATAGGTACTCTCTCTAGAAGTGGCCGTTAGATATTCATCTGTCCACAGTTAGACAAACTGTCTATAAATGGAGATGATTTAGTACTATAGGTACTCTCACTAGAAGTGGCCGTTAGATATTCATCTGTCCACAGTTAGACAAACTGTCTATAAATGGAGATGATTTAGTACTATAGGTACTCTCACTAGAAGTGGCTGTTAGATATTCATCTGTCCACAGTGAGACAAACTGTCTATAAATGGAGGTGATTTAGTACTATAGGTACTCTCTCTAGAAGTACCCGTCCAGTCAAGGGACTCAAAGGGAACACCGCAGAATGATCAATGAGGTAATAAAGATCTTTAGAGTGACAGATATAGACTTGAAGGAATCATTGGAACTGGTTAACATCTCTGTTCATGAGTCTACTGTACAGAAGTACAGTTTCTGTGAGGATATGTGCATCCCTACTAGGACATTTTTGTCATTCAACAATGATAAACCATGGTTCACAGGGAAACTCAGACAGCTTCGTCATGCCAAAGAGGAGGCTTACAGGGGTGGGGATAGAGTCTTGTATAATCAGGCCAGGAACACACTGAATAAGGAAATCAGAGTGGCTAAAAGAAGCTACTCTGAGAAGCTGAAAAGCAAGTTTTCAGCTAACGACCCTGCATCAGTGTGGAGTGGCCTGAAACAACTTACTAATTACAGGACTCCTACCCCCAACCCTGTGGCGGACCAACAACTGGCTGACGACCTGAATGTGTTTTACTGCAGATTTGAAAGGCCCGATTTCACACCCCACATGCACTCGGACCTTCATTTCACACGACCATTAACACCTCCTGCAACCCCCCTCCTCCCCCCTCCTGCTACACTACCTGCACTCAAGATCTGTGAGGATGATGTGTGCCGTGTCTTTCGGAAGCAAAGGACAAGGAAGGCTCCAGGACCAGATGGCATCTCACCAGCTTGCCTTCGTTCCTGTGCTAACCAACTGGCCCCCATCTTCACTCAGATCTTCAATAGATCACTGGAGCAGTGTGAAGTCCCATGCTGCTTCAAACGCTCAGTTATTATCCCCGTCCCTAAGAAACCTAAAGTCACAGGACTTAATGACTACAGACCTGTCGCCCTGACATCTGTGGTCATGAAGTCATTTGAGATACTGGTGTTGGCCCACCTGAAGGACATCACTGGACCCTTTCTGGACCCCCTTCAATTTGCTTATCGAGCAAACAGGTCTGTGGATGATGCAGTCAACATGGGTTTGCATCATATCCTGCAACATCTGGACAGACCGGGGACATATGTAAGGATCCTTTTTGTGGACTTCAGCTCGGCTTTCAACACAATCATACTAGATATACTCCGGACTAAGTTAAACCAACTCCCTGTTCCCACCTCTACCTGTCAGTGGATTACCAGCTTTCTGACGGACAGGCAGCAGCTTGTGAGGCAGGGAAAATTCACTTCCACCACCTGTACCATCAGCACTGGTGCCCCCCAGGGATGTGTGCTCTCCCCACTTCTCTTCTCCCTGTACACCAATGACTGCACCACCAAGGACCCCTCTGTCAGGCTCCTGAAGTTTGCAGACGACACCACTGTTATCGGCCTTATCCGAGATGATGATGAGTCTGCATATAGAAAGGAGGTTGAACAGCTGGCTTTCTGGTGCAGTCAAAACAACCTGGAGCTGAACACGCTCAAAACGGTGGAGATGATTGTGGACTTTAGGAGGAACACCCCAACATTGTCCGCCCTCACCATTCTGAACAGCACTGTGGCAGCAGTGGAGTCATTCAGGTTCCTGGGCACTACCATCTCACAGGACCTGAAGTGGGAGATACACATCGACTCCATTGTGAAAAAGGCCCAGCAGAGGTTGTACTTCCTTCGCCAGCTGAGGAAGTTCAACCTGCCACCAGTGCTGCTGAAACAGTTCTATTCAGCAGTCATTGAGTCTGTCCTCTGCACCTCAATAACTGTCTGGTTTGGTGCAGTTACGAAATCAGACATCAGAAGACTACAAAGGACAGTTCGGTCTGCTGAGAGGATTACTGGTTGCCCCCTGCCCCCCCTTCAAGAACTATACACTTCCAGAGTGAGGAAAAAGGCTGGTAAAATCACTCTGGACCCCACTCACCCTGCCCACTACCTTTTTGAACTGTTGCCTTCTGGCCGGCGCTTCAGAGCTGTGACCACCAGAACCGTCAGACACAGGAACAGTTTTTTCCCTCAGGCCATCCATCTAATGAACAATTAAATTGCCCCATTGAGCAATAATGATGTGCAATACACAGTTTAATTTTAATTTTAATTTATATTTTCCAACATATCCACTTCTGCCATTACTTACATTGCTCTGTACATAATATACTGTTTTTTGTTCTTTATATACAGATTGTATTAGATTTGCACTATGTGTGTGTATGTGGGTATGTATGAAGGTGAGTGTATGTACGTATATGTATAATTATTTATTTTGTGTTCTTTTTTGTTTTTAATTACCTATGTCTTGCTGCTGTTTTTGGTATTGTTTGTATTGTTGTTGACTGGAATCTCCTGTCACCTAGACAAATTCCTTGTATGTGTGAGCATACTTGGCAATAAAGCTGATTCTGATTCTGATTCTGATTCTGAGAAAACATTAAACAGGTATGGTGTTCATGGCAGGTCATCATGAAGGAAGCTGCTGCTTTCCAACAAAATCATGACTGTGCACCTGAAGACCACCTTGAAACTCCACAATGCTACTAGGAAAATGTTGATGAATCTAAGGTTGCATTGTTTGGGATGAACACGCAGCACTACGTATGGCATAAAAAGGCCACCACATGCTAACATGGAAACATCATCTCAGCGGTGAAGTACGGTTGAGGGAACATCATGATTTGGGCGCTTGCCATCATTGAGGGAAAATTAATTTTAAAGTTTATCAAGATATCCTACAGGATAATATCAGGATGTGCACCAGCTGAAGATCAGTAGAAGTTGGGTGATGCAGCAGGACAATGACCCTAAACATCGATGTAAATCCACTACAGAATGACTTCAAAAAAAAGAAAATCCCCCTTTTGGAGTGTCCCAGTCAGAGTCCAGACCTGAACCCAATAGAGATGCTGTGGAATGACCTCAAGAGAGGCGTTCACACCAGACATCCTAAGAATATGTCTGAACTGAAGCAGTTCTGTGAGGAAGAATGATCCAGAATTCCTTCTGAACGTTGTGCAGGTCTGATCCGCATCTATCGGAGAGGCTTGATTGAGGTTGTGGCTGCAAAAGGAGGATCGACCAGTTATTCAATCCAAGGGTTCACTTACTTTCTCCACAGCACTGTGAAAGTTTAATGGGGTGTGTTCAATAAAGACATGAAAGATTATAATTGTCTATATGTTTGTCTATACTTAATGAGATCACATTTTATGACCAATTAATGCATAAAACCAGCTAATTTCAAAGGGTTCACATACTTTTCTTGATACTGTATTTTAATTGTTTGTTGGTGCATATTCTGATCATCCGTTCAAGCAATTTCATGTGGTGCTTCATCCCGAGATGCTTTTTAAACAGTGTTGGTGTTCACATGTATGATGGGCATTTGTTACCATGATGACTTAAAGCTAAACCGACCATAAAAAAATATGATTTAAACAACTTTACAGCTCAAATCAAATTATTTATAAAATTATAAGCAGCACATTTCTGCCTTTAAACCCTCTAAAACTTGTCCCCATTGACTTCCATTGTAAGTGTCTCACTGGAACACACATTTGTGCTTTTTTATCACCTGTCAGTAAGTGTGAGTGTAACTGGAGACAGTTTGATCACATTCCATCATCTGCTGAGAACCACATGAGAACACATGGACAACTCCTGCATGCACAATTAGCAATGGACATTAGCTATAAGACACACACTACAGTGTTAAGTACGCTTGTATCAAAGTGTTGTTGTTGCATTGACACACTTCATTTATTTGATCTATTACTATTTAATTCAGTACTGACTATAATTCTGCTTCTGTTTTCTATGACTGCAAGCTATTAATGCAACATCTTTAAATGAATGTGATTTTAATGATTGCTATTGAGTTACATCTAATGATTTTAGTGACATCAAATCATGTGTGTTGTTGAGAGATGTGCTGTTACTTCACTAACAGATCACACTTATCATTTTCACCTGAAAAATCCCCATAGACTTACATTGAAGAAGGGATTGTAAAAATAGCACAACTACTGTCACACTAATGAAAAATGTAGTTCAGCTTTGCTACGTTTAGTTACATTCACTTTAAACTTTTCCTGACTTTGTAACTGTAACCTGATGTTGTTGTAACCGTCCGTGCTGGGTGGATTACTTCTGAAATGTAATTGTGTACTGATTACAAATGACATTGCAAAAATCAGAACCATTGATGTAACCTTGTAGATTACATTTCTGGAGTAATCTAATCCGATTACTTTTGGATTACTTTTGGAATATTTCCAAGTTAACTCTTTTAATTGATATCACTAGCGTTAATCTGGTACCATTTTAACAAAAAATACAAAGAGGAAGGAAAATATATTCCATTCTTTATTGCTGTCAAAAAGAGCCTCACAAAAGCAGCTCCTTATGACATTGTTTAAAAGTCATTAAACATTACACAGAGACATCAAGTTCATTTGAAATGCATAAAACAATTGCATTTGACATTTAACATTTATGCATTTGGCAGACGCTTTTATCCAAAGTGACTTACAGTGCACTTATTACAGGGACAATCCCCCCGGAGCAACCTGGAGTTAAGTGTCTTGCTCAAGGACACAATGGTGGTGACTGTGGGGATCGAACCAGCAACCTCCTGAGTACCAATGTATTATACAGAGCACTTATTACAGGGACAATCCCCCCGGAGCAACCTGGAGTTAAGTGTCTTACTCAAGGACACAATGTTGGTGACTGTGGGGATCGAACCAGCAACCTCCTGAGTACCAATGTATTATACAGAGCACTTATTACAGGGACAATCCCCCCGGAGCAACCTGGAGTTAAGTGTCTTACTCAAGGACACAATGGTGGTGACTGTGGGGATCAAACCAGCAACCTTCTGATTACCAATGTATTATACAGAGCACTTATTACAGGGACAATCCCCCCAGAGCAACCTGGAGTTAAGTGTCTTACTCAAGGACACAATGGTGGTGACTGTGGGGATCGAACCAGCAACCTCCTGATTACCAGTTATGTGCTTTAGCCCACTACGCCACCACCACTCCAGTGCACCACTCAATTGCAACATTATGAATTAATGTTGAGTTGAGCCAAAAGTTGTGGGTCCTGTTCTGCATATCGCAGCAGCGCTTTGTAGACCGTTCTGCAGAACGCAACGGCTCATTTTAGCTGAATTCGGCCCGTTTCGCCAAAGACCCACTGGCCTGCTCGGTTCTCCCAATGGCCAGTCCGCTTCTGATCAGCCCCAAAGTGTGTCGGCCCACCGGGAAAATGCCTGATATGCCAGATTACCAGTCCAGCCCTGGTTATATTGCTACAAACAAAACTAAGCCCCATAGCCAAAAAAAGGTGACTGAATACTGAAAATAAGCCCAAAACACGGAACACGCGACTCCAATATTTGCAAGTGAATTTCCGAAAAAACAAAAAGGCAAAAGTCATTTCGAAGAAGTAGAATTCTCAACTATGATATCAGATCTGTGTGCAATTTCTCAGCCCTCTCCCTCTCGTCCCAAAACACTCGAAGAGTTACCAAATGTATGTCAGAGACGTATTAGAAAAATTATGGTGATCAATAAATTATGAACAATTTACTGCCATTGTCCATTTAACATGTAATCATGTAATCCATATTCAAAATATGATTATGTAATCCAGATTACATGTAATCTATTACTTCCCAGCACTGGTAACCATCTCCTCGATGGAGTGGGGGTGGTGTACTGGTCTAAAGCACATAACTGGTAATCAGGAGGTTGCTGGTTTGATCCCCACAGCCACCACCATTGTGTCCTTGAGTAAGGCACTTAACTCCAGGTTGCTCCGGGGGGATTGTCCCTGTAATAAGTGCTCTGTATAATACATTGGTACTCAGAAGGTTTCTGGTTCGATCCCCACAGCCACCACCATTGTGTCCTTGAGTAAGACACTTAACTCCAGGTTGCTCCGGGGGGATTGTCCCTGTAATAAATCTGTAATATTGTCTGTAATATTGTAATATTGTCACAGTAAACAGTCTGAACACATCCTTAAAACTGATAAGTTCAATGTTGGTCAGAATACTCTAAATAAAAAAACAAGTGATTTTTGTGTTGCTGTTCCATAACAAAGCACCAGAACAAATGGCAAAAATCTAGTTTTTTTTTTTTTTTCTAGTTGCATGTTCCATGCCATTAATTCTCTCTTATGAATGAACTTTTGTGTTACTGAGAGTGAGCGTGAAAATGGATCGGCTCCACTTTAGTCTCGCAGTCCGTCACTACATAAAGCCCCACAACTTACTGACATTCATCGACCGTCAAGCAGCTTCACTAAAGACTTTTCAGCAGTTTTCTTAAAATGGAAGACTTAATCTCTCAGGAACCCAGAGATCTGGGCAGAGCTTTGTGCATCATCACAGGGGCCTCGAAAGGTTACGGACGGACGCTGGCGTTACAGTTGAGCTGTCTGCTGAAGCCCCGGTCCATAATGCTGCTGGTGGCCAGAACCGCAGAACAGCTCAATGAAGTGAAGGAGAGCGTTAAAGCCCTGGACGACAGACAGAACAGGCTGGTGGTGCGTTGTGTGCAAGCGGATTTGGAGAAGATGGAAGGTGTAGAGAAAACAGTTCAGGCAGCTAAAGAGACTTCTCCGTCTGCGATGGATCACTTACTGCTCATCAATAATGCAGGTGTGTATGATAATTCAGTCATTATTTACTCACCGCTGTGTTTTTGTAACTCTATATGACTTTCTGTCTTGTTCTGAACACAAAGGGAGAAATGGTGAATAAATGTTGTGCTCAGTGATGTCATACAATGGCAGTTTATGGTGACACCTCTTCAAGCTTCAAAAGAACACAAAAGTATCATTCAGAAGTCTAATTAATTATTCATGAGACTCATGAACATTTATTCACAGTTTCTCCCTTTGTGTTCAGAACAAGAAAGAAAGTCATATAGAGTTACAACAACACATGCATTATGATATTTTTGGGTAAACTTATCCTTAAAGGGACAGTTCACCCAAAAATGAAAAACAGATGTGTGTGACTTTCTATATTTCTAAAGAGAGTTTTTGGTTGAACTCCTGCTTTAAGAAGCTAAAATGTTTTTAGCGAATATATCTTAAAGTATGTTTATTTTACTTACTATTTGTATTTTATGCATAATCGTCACAAAAATCTGAAAAAACGTAATTCATAGCATTCTCTCTCAATTCAATTCTTCAAACAATATGTAATTTCGCTTCTCAATTAAATAAAAACATTTTCACCACTTTTTTATTTATTTAGATACATTTTATATATTTATTTTTTACTGGAAAACAAGACAAAATACTTATATATTTTTAATCTAATCTAATCTAATTACATTTTTAGTTTTATTTTGTATTTTTTGCAGTACCTGATGGTATCTTTATATTGATCATACACTCTTAAAAGTAATGTTTCCAAAAACGTGTTTGGTATAGAAGAACTTAAAAGAACTTTTCCAGTCTAAAGAACCTTTTGTGCAATGGGATGTTGTTTATGGTAAGAGTGTAGATGTGGTAAAGTTCTTTCTCTTTCAACATATAATTAATATGTGACAAAATGTGTCTCGTTTTCTTCAGGCTCTCTGGGTGACGTGTCTCGATTGACTCTGACCTTCACTGACCCCACAGAGGTCAACCGTTACCTGTCCCTGAACGTCAGTGCAGTGCTCAGTCTAACGGCCGGTGTCCTGCAAGCGTTTCCTCGTCGTCTGGGTCTGCAGCGTACAGTGGTGAACATCAGCTCTCTGTGCGCGCTCAAGGCCTTCCCCTCGTGGGTTCTGTACTGCACCGGTAAAGCGGCCCGCGACATGATGTTTCGTGTGTTAGCCGAGGAGGAACCTGAGGTCAGAGTGCTCAGTTATGCGCCTGGTAAGTGTGTTTGAGTCAACAAGTTAAACATCAAACATGCTCTGATTGGCTGTGACTGCAACCTCTTATTTTCCCTTCACATTCTTTAAATACGTTGCTCCTTATCAAAACCAATCTGACAGATATTATTCAAGCTGACAAAGTGGAACCTTTCCAAAATGTCACTGGGATCAATTCTAGTTATGTCGTTTATGTTTGAGGTGAATTTAACTGCAGCAAAAACACACAAAATACGATAAAAGAAGCCCAAATGGACAGTTGGCAGACGTGTGGCAACACCAATCAGATCATCTTAGCATGGGAAAATTCTTTGCATTTATTCATCTTTTTATTTCTGGGATCATACACAAATAATGTAAAATTTTTCACTTTACTTCACTTTAAAAAGTCTCATTTTATGCCACAAATGTTCTCCTTCACATTCCTTCACAATACACAGATGTGAACTGTAGGGGGCGCTCTAACACATTTTACCCCTCACAGATGTGAACTGTAGGGGGCGCTCTAACACATTTTACCCCTCACAGATGTGAACTGTAGGGGGCGCTCTAACACATTTGACCCCTCACAGATGTGAACTGTAGGGGGCTCTAACACATTATACCCCTCACAGATGTGAACTGTAGGGGGCTCTAACACATTATACCCCTCACAGATGTGAACTGTAGGGGGCTCTAACACATTATACCCCTCACAGATGTGAACTGTAGGGGGCTCTAACACATTATACCCCTCACAGATGTGAACTGTAGGGGGCTCTAACACATTATACCCCTCACAGATGTGAACTGTAGGGGGCTCTAACACATTTTACCCCTCACAGATGTGAACTGTAGGGGCTCTAACACATTATACCCCTCACAGATGTGAACTGTAGGGGGCTCTAACACATTTTACCCCTCACAGATGTGAACTGTAGGGGGCTCTAACACATTATACCCCTCACAGATGTGAACTGTAGGGGGCTCTAACACATTTTACCCCTCACAGATGTGAACTGTAGGGGGCTCTAACACATTATACCCCTCACAGATGTGAACTGTAGGGAGCTCTAACACATTATACCCCTCACAGATGTGAACTGTAGGGGCGCTCTAACACATTATACCCCTCACAGATGTGAACTGTAGGGGCGCTCTAACACATTTTACCCCTCACAGATGTGAACTGTAGGGGCGCTCTAACACATTATACCCCTCACAGATGTGAACTGTAGGGGGCTCTAACACATTTTACCCCTCACAGATGTGAACTGTAGGGGGCTCTAACACATTATACCCCTCACAGATGTGAACTGTAGGGGGCTCTAACACATTATACCCCTCACAGATGTGAACTGTAGGGGCGCTCTAACACATTATACCCCTCACAGATGTGAACTGTAGGGGCTCTAACACATTTTACCCCTCACAGATGTGAACTGTAGGGGCGCTCTAACACATTATACCCCTCACAGATGTGAACTGTAGGGGGCTCTAACACATTATACCCCTCACAGATGTGAACTGTAGGGGCGCTCTAACACATTATACCCCTCACAGATGTGAACTGTAGGGGGTGCTCTAACACATTTTACCCCTCACAGATGTGAACTGTAGGGGCACTCTAACACATTTTACCCCTCACAGATGTGAACTGTAGGGGGCGCTCTAACACATTATACCCCTCACAGATGTGAACTGTAGGGGGCGCTCTAACACATTTTACCCCTCACAGATGTGAACTGTAGGGGGCGCTCTAACACATTTTACCCCTCACAGATGTGCTCGTCCATAGACATTCAGTCTAATGTTCAGTTCATTATTTCATTGAATATCTCGGAATCTGAGTGGACTATAAGCTCAATCTAGATGCCTTTTGAAAGCTGAGATCCTCCCCTTTGTGATGACATAAAACATTTTATGATCATTATAACAAAAAAATATATGTTTCTGATGATTTGTTTTTGCATGCTTTTCCTACCGGATGGCATCTTTTGTTCTGGACATCTAAAATATAACAGATTATTAACACAAGCAAGCTCACAGACAAGTAAACAATGGATAATTTTTGGTAAAAGCAAAGATAAAGTGTTTAGCTATCTGGGGCTTACAGCAGCAGTTTTCAGAGCATAAATGAGACGTTTGTATTTGATGACTTACAGAAATCATATTTCACTTTGTGACTCTTTTGAAAATCTTCACAACTGTGGTATTAATGTAACAAAATAATATATACAGTCACATTCCTGAGAATGAGAGCTTTCATTTGATATATGACTTGCCCATTTATGTGCTTTGTGTAATACTATTATTTGTCATATAATAGTTCTACCGCATGACCTCTAGGGGGCGCTAATTTTCACCGCGAATGTTTTGAGGCCTTATTTAGTTGTTCTAAGTAACACAAATGTTGAAGTGATGATTATCTCTGAGAAGTTCAGATTCTAAGCTTTCAAATGACACCTCATATGCCTGATTTACGCATACGGAGACTTTAACGTTTTAAGCATAAACATTTTTCGCGATATAGCGCCGACGGAGTTTAAGAGTTTTTAAAGGGATAGTTTAAAAAAATGACAATTCTGTCATAATTTACCCCCGTGTCGTTCCACCAGTATGACTTTCTTTCTTTTGTGGATTGTTGATGAGAATGTCTATGCTATAAAATGCATGTTTGAGTGATGCAGTAATTGTGTTTATGTGACACACAGGTCCTCTGGACACAGACATGCAAGTTCAAGCTCGCTCTTTCTCTGGCGATCTGAACCTCCGTCGCTCTTTCTCCGCCATGTTCTCTGAGGGACAGCTGCTGTCCTGCGAGGAGTCCGGGGCCAAACTCATGAAAGTCCTGCTGGATAATGATTACCCATCAGGGGCCCACGTAGACTTCTATGAACTCTAGAACAAACTTACACGTGTCAATGATTTGCAGGGATGTCAGGGTTACTTCTGAAATTTATTCCACCACAGATTACAGGATACATGTTGTTAAATGCACTTCGGATCGCATCATTTGTATGTATAATATGTATATGTCCATCTGAATGCACTAAATATTAAATTAACCAAATGACAATAAAATGCAAAGTAATCTCTTCAGTAATCAGTGAATGTAACTCTATTCTAAATATCACTGATTTAAATTGTAACTGTATTTGAATACAGTTACTTATATTTTGTATTTTAAATATGTAATCCCATTACATGTATTCTGTTACTCCCCAGCCCTGTGTATAAGCAGCTATTTCTATTATTTTTATTTTATGTTTTAATAAATCTGATTTAGGATTACATTAAAATATGTACATTTCAGCAATACTGTTTTTATAGTTTGAATAAATAAATATAATACTGCACTTGGTCTTTGACTTGTTGTCAAACTGATTGTGAAATCTGTGTGAATGCATCTGAGGACCTCTAGTGGTGAGGAGTGACACTGCAGATGGATTTCATTTTCAGGAGCTTTTTTTTTTTTTTTTAACCATTTAAAACAAATTGTGTCTAATCCAGATTCATTAATACATATTATCAGTCTGAGACTGTATGACCTCTTACCCCAAAAATTAAATCAACATAAACTTTATGCCATAATATGTAAAATTGAGACTTTTTTTCTGATGTAACAAATATTTAAAAACAGAAGAAAAATACATTTTTAAGCCCACATTTTGAATTTTTGGTGACATTTTTGCCACTAACACTGATTATAAATCTCTCATATTGCAGATATTATCACATGATATTGCATAAGATCTTTTATTAACTTATTTATTTGTAATTATGACAGGATTTGTACTACTTGTTTAAACATATTTAAATATATATATATATATGTGGGCCAGTGGGGGGCACTCACTGTGGAAAACACAAAAAATATATAATAATAACTACATAATAAATGAATAATTACTTGCTTGAACTTTACATGCATATATCTGATCATACCAGATCTTCATTAATGCTTTTTAATTCACTGATAAATAAAAACTGTTTCATTCTCATCATTTGTGAGTTTATCACAACAATTATATTCAGAGTTGATAAAAAGGTCTCAGTTTACAGATTTATTTCACTCAGAGGTCAAACTGCAGTGAGTTTTACTGTATGAAACTCACAGACACACATGAATATAATAAACAGGAGTGTGTGTTTATCACGTTATTCCTCATTACTTCCTGAAATATACATTTATCATAGACAATGACTTAAAGTAACTTACAGCAGAATATCCCGATTCAAACGAGCCCAACAATGTGTGTGTATGAGTGTGTGTGTGTATGAGTGTGTGTGTGTATGAGTGTGTGTGTGTATGAGTGTGTGTGTGTGTATGGGTGTGTGTATGAGTGTATGAGTGTGTGAGTGTGTGAGTGTGTGTGTGTTTGTGTGTGTGTATGAGTGTGTGTATGAGTGTGTGTGTGTATGAGTGTGTGTATGAGTGTGTGTGTCTCTGTGTGTGTGTATGAGTGTGTGTGTGTGTGTGTGTGTGTGTGTGTGTGTGTGTATGAGTGTGTGTGTGTGTGTGTGTGTGTGTGTGTGTGTGTATGAGTGTGTGTGTGTGTGTGTGCGTGTGTGTGTGTATGAGTGTGTGTGTGTGTGTGCGTGTGTGTGTGTGTGTGTGTGTGTGTGTGAGTGTGTGTGTGTGTATGAGTGTGTGTGTGTGTATGAGTGTGTGTGTTTGTGTGTGTATGAGTGTGTGTGTGTGTGTGTGTGTGTGCGTGTGTGTGTGTGTGTGTGTGTGTGTGTATGAGTGTGTGTGTGTGTGTGTGTGTGTGTATGAGTGTGTGAGTGTGTGTGTGTGTGTGTGTGTGTGTGTGTGTGTGTGTGTGTGTGTGTATGAGTGTGTGTGTGTGTATGAGTGTGTGTATGAGTGTGTGTGTATTTTTTGGTCTGGGTCAAAATGACCAGAACACAACATAAGGGTTAAATGTGTTCTTCTAATAGTTAAACAATGATACAGGGGACACCGGGGTTAGTTGTCACAATTTTTTACTCATGTGAATATTCCTTAAGTCAGGGACATTTTTAAAGGTCACTTTTGTCAAAGACAAAAATTCCTTGTTAGCATATCAACCTTTTGTGACAACATGCCCCAATATATGACTTAAGTCTGAAAACCTTGTATTTAATTAGGTTAATTTATAATAAAAATGTACTTAAATATTGAACTTTTTCTCACTCACACCTATCCTATATCTTCTGAAGACATGGATTAAACCACTGGAGTCTTATGGATGACTTTTATGCTGACTTTATGTGCTTTTTTGAGTTTCAATGTTCTGGTCACCATTCACTTGCATTGTATGGACCTACAGAGCTGAGTTATTCTTCTAAAAATCTTCATTTGTGTTCTGCAGAAGAAAGCAAGTCAAACACATCTGGGATGCATGAGGGTGAGTAAATAATGAGAGAATTTATATTTTTGGGTGTACTGTCCCTTTAAAATCTCTCAAGCCCCGTTATGCCACTGGTTTGAGCACCAGCAAAACCTCCTTGGGTTTGGAATGACCAAGAACTAACATTAGCGAATGACATTGGCAAAGACATGAATGTTCCTATTGATAACGTGTCAGAAAAATCCTCCTCTTCTGGATCAGTTTGACTCCTTATATTCATTCTATAGCTTGTATTATCAGTCCATTACTCTTATCATGATAATGGATCATGAAGTGCGCATGCGCGTAGTATCATTGGCGCTTACGTGCGGCCTTAGTGGCTTCCTGACATATACGACGCACATGCGCGATGCCGTCGGGGTTTCGCGGTGGGCGTTTCTGGCGTGCGGCAGAGGGGCGGGGCGGAGGTGGGTGTGTGGCTCAGCTGACTGTCATCACCCGACACCAGGTCCACTCAACATACACACCGTTCGGCTTATATGGACCCGCTGAGGACGCGACGGAACCGGCTGATGTGTGTGTGACGCGGGCGCTGTCCGCGGTGCTGAAACAGTGAGTACGCGAGCACGCACGCACAGACTGATTTTCGCGTGTGATGACGATGAGACCCAGCGATAGCTGTCGATATTTGATGACTGATTGTAGAGGAATAGATGGAGAATAGCGCCGCGCGCGAAAGTGTGTGTGTGTAGAGAGAGAGAGAGAGAGAGAGAGAGAGAGAGAGAGAGAGAGAGAGAGAGAGAGACATTGGGAGGTAATGGGGCTGTGATTCATTGTAGCTCGACTATCACTGCGACTCACTCGACTGGAAGTAAAGCAGTGTCAGGATGCGCCTCCATTCTCTCATTCTCTCTCAGATAAAGCCAGTGAGCATTATGTAATGCGTTGACAGTGAGAAGGATGGAGAACATCAGCCCATGTTCAAGGTGCGTCTTTGTTTGTGTGATGTTTGTGGAGGTTTGGAGAGCAGCTCTGCCTCTGATTGTTGTCAGTGAGCAGAAAATGGAGAGTATGTGTGAGCAGATGTGAGGACTGTATTAAGATGGCATGTTTTCATCTGCTCAAAGGGTCTCAGAAGGTGCTGAGGATTCATATTAATCTCTTTGATAACAACAGGGCACATGCTAGGCGATGAGGTTGTGTGTTGAGTAATCTTTTGTGTAGACACACACACACACACACACACACACACACAGGCTCAGCTACACACGTTCTGTGTGTCATGAGTATTTCTAAATGAGAAAGAAATGGTCTCGTTTTCTTCATTATCTCTCCTGAAGCTGCGAGGTTTCGATTAGTCAGATTGGTCAGATAAGGTTATTGGTATTATTGGGTATGTTGTGCATCTAGAACAGTTGTTGTTTAGTAGTTGAGGGTTTTTAGGGTGGTATGAGATCTTTTAGACCCCATAAAAGTTTGTTGAGATCTCTCTCTCTCTCTCTCTCTCTCTCTCACACAC
>NC_068302.1:41354791-41407291 GCF_025860055.1 Xyrauchen texanus
CTGAGTGACTCCAGTAAGGTCTCCTAAGCAACCAAATTGGCCCGGTTGCTAGGGAGGGTAGAGTCACATGGGGTAACCTCCTCGTGGTCACTATAATGTGGTTCTCGCTCTCGGTGGGGCGTGTGGTGAGTTGTGCGTGGATGCCGCGGAGAATAGCGTGAAGCCTCCACACGCGCTACGTCTCCACGGTAACATGCTCAACAAGTCACGTGATAAGATGCGCGGATTGACGTTCTCAGACGCGGAGGCGACTGAGATTCGTCCTCCGCTACTCGGTTTGAGGCGAGTCACTACGCCACCATGAGGACTTATAACGCATTGGGAATTGGGTGTTCCAAATTGGGAGAAAAATAAAAGAATCATTGTACATATCTAACAATAAAGGTGCCAGCTGTTCAGCAAACCTTTTGTAGAATTCAATCAGAAAGCTGTCTGGACCTGCTGCCTTACCGCCTTGCATGTGCTGGAGACCATTTGCAGTCTCATCTAAATCTACACTTTTATCAAGATCGTTTGCTATATCTCTATCAATATGTGGAATGTCTAAGCCATCTAAAAAATATTCCAGGACGAAATCACCTTTAGGTGATTCTGATTTATAAAGGTTAGGGTAAAAAGAAGATACAACATCATTAATGTCAGATGGATTTGTGATTAAGGTGCGGGATGAGTCATAAACCCAAGTAATTAAATGGGAGGCAGCTAGTCCCTTTAAATAGGATGCCAAGAGCCTAGCCCACAGCTCAGGAGTGGGGTTATTAGAGTGCTGCTCATCAATATCAGTGATCGATTAAACTATGACTTGCAGCTTTTGTTTCCTTTGCTTGTTCTTATAACCAGTGTATGAAATATACCCATGGATCACTGCTTTAAAGGTTTTCCATAACAAAAAAGGAGAAACAGATTTTGACCTATTGGTCTTAATAAACACATCGATGTGTGGTGTCTGGGTAGCTCAACGAGTATTGACGCTGACTACCACCCCTGGAGTCGTGAGTTCGAATCCAGGGTGTGCTCCAGCCAGGTCTCCTAAGCAACCAAATTGGGCCAGTTGCTAGGGAGGGTAGAGTCACATGGGGTAACCTCCTCGTGGTGGTGATTAGTGGTTCTCTCAATGGGGTGTGTGGTGAGTTGTGTGTGGATCGTGGAGAGTAGCATGAGCCTCCACATGCTGTGAGTCTCCGCAGTGTCATGCACAACGAGTCACGTGATCAGATGCGCCGATTGACGGTCTCAGACGCGGAGGCAACTGAGACTTGTCCTCCGCCACCTGGATTGAGGCGAGTAACCGTGCCACAACGAGGATCTACTAAGGACCTACATGCCAGCTCTGCCGTAATCGGTGTGTGTGTGTGTGTGTGTGTGTGTGTGTGTGTGAATGGGAAGCAGCTAAGGTTAGATTACCACTAAGGTTAAAAAAGCCGCTTTTTAAGTGCAGACCAATTGCTTATCTGTTGGTCCTGCCACGTTTGTGTTTGTTTGTGTTGGTCCTGCCACGATCCAATCAAAATGGAGCCACTTTGCCTTAAACTGGCTCCTGGAATGCCGTCTGGTCCGATTGTTCACCACTTCGTTCCCTGTTCATTTAAGACACTTATTGGCATGAAAACTATTTGAAGCGACAGCTGTAAAAAGCACTCATTAAGAAAAAAGTGGGAGAACAGACACTGTGCGACCGCACTACATCGTGAAACTGGAAATCCGCGTTTATGGTTGCTGGAGAGTAAGTAGACGGTTTGAATTGTTTTTATTAAATATTATTTATTTACTGAATGCAAAAGCCCTTCTATGTGACATCACATCCTGTGCACTAATTTTGCATGCTCAAAACGCAGTGCCACCGCAGTTAAACTCTAAACCGAAACCAAGACAATCGCTGAACTTGCATTGAACATGGAATATTGCTCATTTATCATTCAGAGGGATTTTGGGGGCATTTTAGCTGATCAGCCTTGGCCAGCAAACCATCTTAGGCTGTTTAAGCTGTCTTTATATTCAGCAGGGAAATTAAAGGTTTTTCTTTCTCTCTGTAGTGTTGAAGTCATCTGACTGGAGGTACGGCAGCTGCAATGGCTCATACAGATGGTTGCTGGTTTGACTGACGCTCAGGTTCCTGCAGGATGGGCAGTGTTGGCAGCGGGGTGGCTGGCGAGCAGGAGTTTGCCATGAAGAGCGTGGGCACACGTACCACCCTCCCCCGTGGTCCGCCACTCTCCCGCCGCGGGCCTGCTGACCGCAGCTACAGCGCCGAGCGTCTCCACGCGCCCCCATCCACCTCGGAGGGCTCCAGCGATGAGCGAGGGAGCAGCAGCATCACCACGGATCGAGTCCAGCTCAACAGCGCCTCCTCTCACCTGGAGCGGCTTCCCACCAACTGCAATGGGCTGGAGGGTAACGGCGCACGCCGCAGGGATGGACACAGAGCGGGAGGAGGGATATCTCTAGACGTCTGCAGTAACGTCGTGGGTCATGGTGGTGTGAAGAATCGTGATGTCGTGGCACCAGTGAAGGGTAGAAGCGGCAACAATACCAAGAGAGACAGTCGCACACCACCCAAGATTCTCACCGTCTCTGGAAAACTCGAGCAGGTTTGACTGAAATCTACCATAATCATACCAAATGTTGTTAATCGAGGTAGACCGATTTATCGGTTTTACCGATTAATAGGTGCCAATAGTTGCATTTATATATTAGTTGCACCGGGCCAATAGTTGCATTTATATATATTTATAGCCAATTTTTTATTATTACAATATAACAGCAGCCTCTAGACATGAAATAAAATTATGTTTTATTTTTTTAAAACATAATTAAATTTATGTTTAAACTCACGTTCACGTGAGTAACGTGAACCCGTGAGTATCCCCCCTTTTCTTCCGGAAAAGGACTGGAGGAGGGGCTTCTACGACAACTTATCTTTCCGCCATCAACCATAGCTGATATCACAATGTAAAGTGATCAATGGAAAGGAGGAGGCGAGAACCGGCTTTTCAATATAAATAATAGTTTAATGATAAACTTAAAAGAAGACACAAACACACATGACGGACATGTCCGTAAACGATCTCTCTCTCCCGCACGATCCCCTGCAGCCGACCTTTAAACCTCACGGAGGCATAATTAGCCTAATACGGGACCGGGTGTGTAGGATCACGACCCGGCCCCGCCCTCCACCCTGCCACATTCCTCCCTTGTTCTCTCAGGCTGGGGAGCCCCCAGCCTGACGTACACCCCCTCCCCTTTCCCTGGAGGAGGGCGTGGTTTACATACAGTCTGCCGGCAGGTCATCCCCATCTACCTGGACAAGGGAGGGGACAAGGGGAGGGAAACAGAAATAATTAAAATGGGGGGTACTTCCTGTAACAGTGTAGTACCCCCCAAAAAACACTGTAAAATTCAAAAGAGGGAAAAGGCCAACGCTGAGCGACAGTGAGAGAGAGAGAGAGAGAGATGGAAAAAAACAAAAACCTCGCCAGTTCTCCGATACGCCGCAGCTTGTTCCTCGGCCACTCCTCCACCCTCTATCGGATGACAGCCGCATCTTTCCGGGCGGATCAGAGGCAGTCCTCCAGGGAACAGAAGGGGTCTCCCTCGCCCCTGGCAGCGGTTCTCCAGCTCCAGGTGGTCGCCAGTGAGCCCCTCCCCGCTTGCGATCGGCGGTCGTAAACCCCGCTGCGTTTCAGCGGCCGGTAGGCGACTCCTAAACCCCTGGCAGCGGCCCTGACCGCTCCAGGCGGTCGGTTAGGAGCCCCTTCTCCCCTCGCGGTCGGCTGCTCCGTTGGGGTGGATGGTAGTGGCGAGAACTCTACTACGGCGTATCCCTCCTCCTTCCCGGGTTTCCGGCACCAGCGTAAAGTGATCAATGGAAAGGAGGAGGCGAGAACCGGCTTTTCAATATAAATAATAGTTTAATGATAAACTTAAAAGACAACATAAACACACACATGACGGACATGTCCGTAAACGATTTCTCTCTCCCGCACGATCCTCTGCAATCGACCTTTAACCCTCATGGAGGCATAATTAGCCTAATACAGGACCGGGTGTGTAGGATCATGACCCGGCCCCACCCTCCGCCCTCCGCCCTGCCACACACAACAATTGCTGCTCTGTATCTGTTGTGGAAGTCCCAGATAAGTTGACATTGTGTCATACAATTCCAGGTGCCCACACACCACTACAACCATCACTGAACAGATGAAGGGAGAGGGTCCATTTTAGTTCTAGAAAGCATTTGGCCTGTGCTTGATGGAATGGACTATATAATAGGATGCAGATGGTGCAATAACCGGAGAAGAACCTCCGAATTAAATTCCACTTGACCCAGCCCCATTAGCACTTTGCACGTGCAATTTTGCCAAACCCACTTGCGCCAAGACTTACTCATGCATGCACGAAAATACTAAAACTTCATGGCTATGCCCATTGACTTTGTGCATGGTCACCTAGAATCGTGCTTATCGCTAGTGCTCTTAAAATAGTGCCCATTCATTTTGTTGTTTACACCTCTCATCCACACTAGAACCACAGAAACTTTCCATAGATAGATCATGTTTGAGGACTGTTTAATTATGCTGTATCTAGAGACTGGGATTTATTTTGTCTTTCAGAACACTTCTGCGCTGATTCGCCCCTCTGCCTTCAAACCCGTTGTGCCCAAGAGCTTTCACTCCTTGCAGAACCTGGTTGGTCAGTCTGGAAGCGGAGCTCGTTCTGCTGGGAGCGGAGATGGCTCTGATGCCCCACAGTCCCTCTGTGAGCAGGACAGTCCAGATAGAGACCCCTCCAGTGGGACTGATGGCCAGGGCGGCATGTCTGACTCGGGACGGAACTCTCTGACCAGTTTGCCCACTTACGCGGGGCCGGGTTTGAGTTACGGACCCCCGCAAGCTCTCGGCCCGCTCAGTGCCTCGACCAGTCACATCAACCGACTGGGCACCACAGCGGCGGCGCTGGATAAAGTGGACAAACCGAAGTATCAGAACGGCCTGAGTGTGTCAGACAGCAGCCAGTCCTCCACTGGCAAGAGCTGCTTGTCCTATCGGAGACTCTGTCATCTGACCAACGACACTGGAATGGTCCAGCCCTCGGCATCCACTGATGACATCATCCAAGACCTGGCGGACAGACTCTGGGAGAAGGAACAGGAGGTGAGGGTTACAGATTCCCAGGGGTGGAACGATCCAGAATGGAAGCGTTTTGGGGGCTGTTCACACCAAATGTGTTTCAATGCTTAACTTAAATTATATATATTATTTAAGATTTTATTTTTTTATTGATCTTGTTTTCAGCTAGCGGACATAAAAAGCTTTATGAAAGTTGACGTCCTGCTTTATTTCCATCTAAAACCATTTTAAATCAAACATTTTAATAATTATTATGCGTGCATCTTTTATGAGCTCATATTAATTTAGAGACTACGTGGAATATTTGTATAGAGGACAAATCTGCAAAACATAATAAATAAATAAATAAATAAATGCACAAATAAATGTAGAAATAAATGAATAAATCTGCATATTCGTGCATAAATAAATATATAAATAATTAAATGTGTGAGGAGATTTATAAATAAATAAAATAAATAAATGCACCAATCGATGCAAAAATAATACAATATAAAACAGAAATAAACAGTTGGGGAAATGCAAACTGTTATTTAATTATGTGTACATATCCTCACATATTTAATTAGTCATATATTTATTTATGCATAAATATGTGGATTTATTTACTTATTTATATATGTATTTGTGTATTTATTTATTTATTATTTTTGCAGTTTTCGGCCTCCATATACATGTATTTTATAAAATTAATTTCTCACACCACAGAATGATTTAAAATAAACTACTGAAGACAAAAAGTTGATAACATTTTTTAATTAAAATTAAAATAAAAACTTTAAATTTGATTACATTGATTAATTATTTTCCATATCATGCATTTAATTTGACTACGGGTTTTTCACCTTTAAATGTCAGGGAATAAAAAAAAAAATGTATATATATTTATTTTTTATTTTTATTTATTAAATTTTTTTCCCAGATCTGGTAAACTCTATTTAAGTTAATTAAGCCATTAAATGTCATGGAAAAGTGAATGTGATTTCTTTGACTGGTATTTGTTCTTGTTGTGTTCAGTCTCTGTACAGAATCGTTTTTATGATCATTTGACCCTTTTAACAAACTACAGTGCACATTGTTCTCCTCTCTTCCACAGGTGTTGCACATGCGTCGTAACCTGGACCAGAGCGAGGCGGCCATCGTGCAGGTGTTTGAGGAGAAACAGCGCGTGTGGAAGCGTGAGATGGAGGAGTTGAGGCAGAACTACGTCGGGCGTCTGCAGCAGGTGACCCGTCGGGCTCAGCGCACCCAACAAGCTCTGCAGGCACACATCGCCCGTCTGCAGCAGGATAAAGGGCGACTGCAGGAGGAGGTCAGCGCTCTGCTCGCCCAGAGAGAGGAGCTGGAGAGAAAGTGTCTGGATTACCGAAAGGAGCAGGCCGATATTCTGCCCCGTCTGGAGGAGACCAAGTGGGAGGTGAGAGGAGCAAATCACAGACGTAAAACTACAATACTACATGACGTGGCTTTATATGGAGTTATGATGACAATAAAATGCATTTCAAACTGTTCTGAGATCAGTGCAGACAGACAGCACACTGGAGGTTAAGTCATGCACTAAATAGGGAGCAAGGGTGCATCCTATAGCTCTCCTATAACTGTTCTGAGACCAGTGCAGACAGACAGCACACTGGAGGTTAAGTCATGCACTAAATAGGGAGCAAGGGAGCATCCTATAGCTCTCCTATAACTGTTCTGAGACCAGTGCAGACAGACAGCACACTGGAGGTTAAGTCATGCACTAAATAGGGAGCAAGGGAGCATCCTATAGCTCTCCTATAACTGTTCTGAGACCAGTGCAGACAGACAGCACACTGGAGGTTAAGTCATGCACTAAATAGGGAGCAAGGGAGCATCCTATATCTCTCCTATAACTGTTCTGAGACCAGTGCAGACAGACAGCACACTGGAGGTTAAGTCATGCACTAAATAGGGAGCAAGGGAGCATCCTATAGCTCTCTATAACTGTTCTGAGATCAGTGCAGACAGACAGCACACTGGAGGTTAAGTCATTCACTAAATAGGGAGCAAGGGAGCATCCTATAGCTCTCCTATAACTGTTCTGAGATCAGTGCAGACAGACAGCACACTGGAGGTTAAGTCATGCACTAAATAGGGAGCAAGGGAGCATCCTATAGCTCTCCTATAACTGTTCTGAGATCAGTGCAGACAGACAGCACACTGGAGGTTAAGTCATGCACTAAATAGGGAGCAAGGGAGAATCCAATAGCTCTCCTATAACTGTTCTGAGACCAGTGCAGACAGACAGCACACTGGAGGTTAAGTCATGCACTAAATAGGGAGCAAGGGAGCATCCTATAGCTCTCTATAACTGTTCTGAGATCAGTGCAGACAGACAGCACACTGGAGGTTAAGTCATTCACTAAATAGGGAGCAAGGGAGCATCCTATAGCTCTCTATAACTGTTCTGAGACCAGTGCAGACAGACAGCACACTGGAGGTTAAGTCATGCACTAAATAGGGAGCAAGGGAGCATCCTATAGCTCTCTATAACTGTTCTGAGATCAGTGCAGACAGACAGCACACTGGAGGTTAAGTCATGCACTAAATAGGGAGCAAGGGAGCATCCTATAGCTCTCTATAACTGTTCTGAGACCAGTGCAGACAGACAGCACACTGGAGGTTAAGTCATGCACTAAATAGGGAGCAAGGGAGCATCCTATAGCTCTCTATAACTGTTCTGAGATCAGTGCAGACAGACAGCACACTGGAGGTTAAGTCATGCACTAAATAGGGAGCAAGGGAGCATCCTATATCTCTGTATGCAGTTAAGTGCGTTCACTCCTAAAATCGGATCAAAAGTTCAGTTTCAGGCTGCAGATGATGTTTGGACACTCAATGATCATCAGTTCATAGATTCAACATTTAGAATGGATCATTTTATTTTAACATGGTTGACTGTGATTGGACATTACTTTGAATTTTCTATATTTTGGTATTATTTAAAATTTCGCAAATTAGTCCCACTGTCCACACATGAGGACGTACATTTTTAGGCATGTCATTTCCACAATACATGAACTATAATGTGTATATATACAGTATATATATACTGTATGTTCATATGTGGCCATACAGATTTCTGAATAGAGACATACACCTTAGTGTTTTTATTAAATAGTAAATGAAAGATTTTTTTTGTATTACATTTTTTGTTTGCTATTTAATATATAGTTAGGATACATTATTGGATTGCATTTATGCCTCTAAAAGGTGTGTGTCAACAGACATCTACTCTGCTGAAATCTGCAATTATTTAGTAATTTGATAACAGGCTTCTGAGGGCAGTAAATGCAATAAAAAAATGCATTTCATATTTACAAATATTTCTTCCTCAAAAATACTAACATAATCAATAATGGAGCTGTTAAGCCAGTGAAGGCTACTTGATTAAGAATGTGCTTTCTATTGTTCAGTTGTGTCAGAAAGCAGGTGAGATTTCTCTGCTCAAGCAGCAGTTGAGAGAGAGTCAGAACGAGGTGACCCAGCGGGTGGGCGAGATGGTGGCCCTCAGGGGTCAAGTGAAGGAACTGAACGCCCAGCTGAAGGAGAGAGAGGAGACCATGATCAGCCTGAAGGACTCATACACCAACAAGAGCCGAGAGCTGGAGAGATGTGAGGGAGAACTCAAGAGAATGCTGACAGAGGTAAAACATCTCAAAACAAAAACATATACACTATCATCATGAGTTAGAATGTGTTCACATCATTAAAACTCACTATACTCCCTAATAAAACATATACATTATTATCATAAACTATTACTAACTCTCATAGTGATTTGCTCAAACCTCTGTTCCTGTTCCAGACATGAATGATCCCTCAAATCATGTGTGTTATTGAGAGGTGTGCTGATATTTAACATTTTCACCTGAAAAAACCCATAGACTTACATTGAAGGAGGGACTCAGTCAGATCTAGACAGCAGGGTAGAGTTGCATCAGCTGCGTGTTAAGGTCTCAATTAAGTTGGGACTTAATTTGTTTTCACCACCAGTTCTTAAGCTGCGTACACACTGCCAGCGACATCGCCAGCAACATCGCCAGCGACATCGCGCGCGACAGCGTCACCATCCCATTCATTTTCAATGAGAGCACAGCGACTTCCGGCGACACGAGCTGCGCCCGTGGGCGAAATGAAGAGCGACTAACGGAAGCGACAGCCAATAGGAGAGAAGACGAGAGAGCTCACGTGATGCTTCTCTCTCTCTCAGCTCCTGCAGTAACGGAAAGATGGATGAAAGGCTAATTCTTGCTGTTAGCAATTTTCCAGTGCTCTATGATATGGATATGGTATATCCAGCCGCAGCTCTTGCACCAGCCGGTGGTACTCGCCGTGCTGACTCTGAGATTGAATGGTTTTGTGGACCCAGACAGACCGGCGTTTGCGTTTGCGCCGCAGATAAACCGCCGCTATGGCAAACAGTACGCCTTGTTTCTCGCTCATCTTTGATATAAAGCATTTAATGTACTGATTCCATTTATATTTAGTCTTTTCCCTCCAAAATGTTTGTTTTTAGTGGCAAGAAAAGCGATTCGCTGTCAACAGCAATGGAATGACATCCGTGAATGTCATTTATATACGTTACTAGGCAACCAGTAGTGGGAACGCCCACTAGCGACTTCACCGCCATCCACTGGCTACCTGCAGTGACAAAGTCACTGGCAGGGTGTACGGAGCTTTAACGCTAGACTTAGCTAGTAGGATGTAAAGTGGTGTGTAGTCGCGTAACATGGCGTTGTTATCTTTATTGGTCCAAAAATCAGCTTTTAAATTTGTATTAGTGTTGAAAAGCTGGTGAATTTTTATGTTTTCTTGTAAAAGTTGATGTTCAAACATAATCGTCAGCAATAATAAATAATATTTCTATTGAAATGTATGTAAAGAAAATAAGGCTATATATATTTTATTTAAAATTGACATCGGGTGATGCGCACAGGAAAGTGCAATGTTTAAATCGGTTTCATACTGAAGAGTTGCCGAGAATTTCTCTCTCGTTAATGTAAACAAGTGTAGAGTAAATGTAGAGTACAGTATACATAGGGTTACGTTCTACCTCAGTTTAATGGGGCAACGCTCAAATATTTAACAGTGCGTGAATTGTAACTAAGTGCCCATTTACCGATTTATACTTCTGTATCGAACATTACGCCGTCATTGCAACAAAGTGATTCAAAATGAGAATCAGAATGAGCTTTATTGCCAAGGATGCGTCCATAAACAAGTACATTTCTTGGTGACATTAGCTTCCAGTGCACAAACAATACAACAACAATACTATCTTACCCTAGGGGGCACCAGAAACTCCACCATTTGCCCTTACTCACACATTATATGTTATTCAAGGACCCGAAAGCTGTCGCAGAACACAGACGATCGCTTCGCACTCGCATCAAGCCAACCCCCACACTCTCATCACGCACACCCATGGCCCCCACCCCCAAACTATCCGACGATCGCGGATCGTATTGGCCAGCGGCGGCCCTGTATAACATTTTACACATAAAAAGGTTAGTGAGTGATTTTATCACACCTAGCTTCATGCTAAACATACTAGCATCATGCTAGCAACACCTAGCGTAATGCTAGACATTCTAGAAACATGTTAGAAATAACTAGGTTTATGTTAAAACATGCTAGAAACACCTAGCAACATGCAAAAGCATTCTAACAACATGCTAACAATGCCTAACTGCATGGTAAAACATGCTAACAATGCCTAGCAACATGTGAGCAACACATAGATTCATGTTAAACATTGTAACAAACATGTTAGCAATGCCTAGCTACATGCCAGAAACACCTAGCTACATGCTAAAACATTCTAACAACATGCTAACAATGCCTAACTGCATGGTAAACATGCTAACAATGCCTAGCAACATGTGAGCAACACATAGATTCATGCTAAACATTGTAACAAACATGTTAGCAATGCCTAGCTACATGCCAGTAACACCTATCTACATGCTAAAACATTCTAACAACATGCTAACAAAGCCTAATTGCATGGTAAAACATGCTAACAATGCCTAGCAACATGTGAGCAACACATAGATTCATGCTAAACATTGTAACAAACATGTTAACAATGCCTAGCTACATGCCAGAAACACCTAGCTACATGCTAAAACATTCTAACAACATGCTAACAATGCCTACCTGCATGGTAAACATGCTAACAATGCCTAGCAACATGTGAGCAACACATAGATTCATGCTAAAAATTGTAACAAACATGTTAGCAATGCCTAGCTACATGTCAATAACACCTATCTACATGCTAAAACATTCTAACAACATGCTAACAACGCCTAATTGCATGGTAAAACATGCTAACAATGCCTAGCAACATGTGAGCAACACATAGATTAATGCTAAACATTGTAACAAACATGTTAGCAATGCCTAGCTACATGCCAGTAACACCTATCTACATGCTAAAACATTCTAACAACATGTTAACAACGCCTAATTGCATGGTAAAACATGCTAACAATGCCTAGCAACATGTGAGCAACACATAGATTCATGCTAAACATTGTAACAAACATGCTAGCAATGCCTAGCTACATGCCAGAAACACCTAGCTACATGCTAAAACATTCTAACAACATGATAACAACGCCTAACTGCATGGTAAAACATGTTAACAATGCCTAGCAACATGTGAGCAACACATAGATTCATGTTAAACATTGTAACAAACATGCTAGCAATGCCTAGCTACATGCCAGAAACACCTAGCTACATGCTAAAACATTCTAACAACATGTTAACAACGCCTAACTGCATGGTAAACATGCTAATAATGCCTAGCAACATGTGAGCAACACATAGATTCATGCTAAACATTGTAACAAACATGTTAGCAATGCCTAGCTACATGTCAGTAACACCTATCTACATGCTAAAACATTCTAACAACATGCTAACAATGCCTAATTGCATGGTAAAACATGCTAACAATGCCTAGCAACATGTGAGCAACACATAGATTCATGCTAAACATTGTAACAAACATGTTAGCAATGCCTAGCTACATGCCAGTAGCACCTATCTACATTCTAAAACATTCCAACAACATGCTAACAATGCCTAACTGCATGGTAAAACATGTTAACAATGCCTAGCAACATGTTAGCAACACATAGATTCATGTTAAACATTATAACAAACATGCTAGCAATGCCTAGCTACATGCCAGAAACACCTAGCTACATGCTAAAACATGCTACCATCTGTCTGTTTGTCTATCCGTCTGTCCGTCCGGTCACCAAACTCCAAGCTTTTATACTTTCAGGCAAGGCTTTACAAGCCAACTTAAAGTTTGCCTTCAAAATTTATAAACTAGTTAGTTGTTTCTAGTTTGCTTCGCCACGGCCACTCTTTTCTAGCTTAAACCTTTGGACCTTTGAATTTCAGGACTTTTGTGTTATTGTATATTCAAGACAGTCTGTTCACCTCCACATATTACTTTCTGAAACCAAATTGATCCAACATATCAAAAGTTGAGAAAAGTGGTATTGAAACAGTAATTTGATTCATATTCAACACTATAAGCATTTGATTTGTGTATTTGCAGGTATCAATGCTACGTGACAAGCTGGTTGTGTTTGAAGCTGAGGTTCTGGGTCTCAAACACGCTCTGAGTGAGCTGAGCTGCAGAAACGATCGCGCCGTCGGTCTGAGTCGCATCAGTGGCAGTAGCAGTTTACCATGGGCCGGCCTCCACTCTCCCTGCACGGCCGATGCCCTTACCGCGCTCACACCCCTCAGCGCTACCGTCGACACTTTCCTGAGCCTGCAGAGCGACGAGGCCAAAGCGCAACGGCAGGAGGCGGGGGAACTGCGGCATCAGCTGGAGTGCCTGCAGGGGGAGCTGCACCTTGAGCAACAGCAGCGAGAACGACAAGCGCTCACCTTCACTCAAGAGCGCCACACCTGGCAGGACGAGAAAGAGCGCGTGCTGAAGTATCAGGCGCAGCTCCAGCTCAGTTACGTGGAAACACTGCAGAAGAACCAGGCGCTGGAGGAGCGCATTGGGCAGCTCGGTGTTAAACTCGCCATGACGCCCAGCTCACCGCCACCCGTCAGTCTCTCCATCCCTGTCCCAGTAACCGTCACTCTGTCGCCGACCGTAGACGATCCCAAACCTTCGGCACTACACCAGCTTGCTCCACCGTGGCCGGGGCCTACTCGCTTGGAGCGGATCGAGTCCACAGAGATTTAACATTTGCTCAATATAGACAAATAAAATTAAGTTCATGAGTTCTGTCTAAAGACCCAAACAGGCACTACAGACTGCAGAGATGGGAGCTGTTTTTCTCCAAGAGAACAAAGTAAAATGCAGTTAATTTGCTGGTGATATAAAAGTGACCCTGTCAGATACAAACGCACATATTTCTCCAGCATTTAAGAAGCTGAGCTTTTGACATTTCTCCGTTTAAAACTAAAAGCAACAGTGATATTAAAAAACTAGTTGACCCCAAAATTCTGTCATTATTTACTCCAAACCTGTATTCTAATATTTTTATATGTGTAACAAAAAAGGACGATTTTTGAAGAATCTTTAGACAGCTCTTTTTCATACAACGCATGTGACCAACAGTGTACAAAGTCTAATCTAATTACTTTTGGTGATGATTGTAATCAGATTATGGTTACTGGCTTTAATTTAATTACTTATGTTACACACTTCTGGAATAATATTATTTATGTAGAATACATTTAAAACATAAATTATGTTCATATGTATGTGTGCGACAGCTGAAGGAAAATAAACAAGGTGGAAACTTTAATGTAAAGTAATTAGTAATGTGATTACTTTTTGATGAAACAATCAGTAATGCAATCTGATTATGCAACCGGTCCTGCTCGACCCTCTCCGAGTGGGATTCGAACTTGCGTCTCTGGCATGGGAGGCAGGTGCGCTAACAAGGAGGCTAAAGGCTCTAGCGTCAGTCGCTAGTGGGCCTCTTGAGGTCAGGGGAGTGAGGTTTACACACTGCACAGCTACGCTGGCCACTGTTACACTCACCCCCCTAAACCCCACACCTGGTACCAAGTGTAGCTGGCCAGCTGGTAGGTATCTGTGCAGTGTATAAACCTCACTCCCCTGGCCTCAAGAGGCCCATTAGACATTAGAGGCTGTAGCCTTTAGCCTCCTTGTTAGCGTGCCCACCTCACATGCCAGAGAGACACGCTTGAATCCTGCTTGGAGCAGGTCAAGTAAGACCAGTGACAGTTGAGCCATGACCCAGTTGGGAGTGAGGCTTAGGGAGGTGAGTGTAATGGTAGCCAGCTAGATGGTAGGTGTGCAGTGTGTAAATCAGTGAGCGACTGACGCTAGAGGCTGCAGCTTTTAGCCTCCTCATTAGCGCACCCATCTCCCATGCCTGAGATGCCAGTTCGAATCCCATTCGAAGCGGGTAGAATAGGACTGGTTGCAATTATCATTTTAGAGAATTAAGAGGTAACTTGTAGTGGATTACTATTTTTGAGTAACTTACCAAACAATGGGAACCAGGTCTGTTAAGCTCCAAAAAAAAGATTACAAAAATAGGACCATACTCCCTTCTAAATTCATTTTAAAGATTTGTCTGAGAAACTACAAAATGTTGTCATTTGCTCAAGATGTTTTTATGATGGTTTTGTCTTTTTTTGGAGCTTGACAGACATGTGGTCACCATGAACTGTCATTGTATGGAAAAAGCTGTGTGAAGATTCTCCTTGATGCTTGAAAATCAACATGAGGGTGAGTAATTAATGAGAGAATTTTCATTTTTGGGTGAACTATTCCTGTAAGAAAAAAAGAGTTCCGTAAACAGTTGGTTTTAGACTTTATTTACAGTAGCACCATATTTAATTTCTGACGGCAGTTAGCTGTGCAATGTAAACCTCTCTCCCCTGGCCTCAAGAGGCGCACTAGCGACTGACGCTAGGGGCTGTAGCCTTTAGCCTCCTTGTTAGCATGCCGGTTGGAATCCCGCTCCTAGATCACATCTAATTTTACACAACTCACATTTTCTATAGTTTTTTGTCTACTGAAAATTATTTCAGTATCGACTATGTAATTTTGGTTTGTTTATGTTATTGGAAAGAATATCCCTCACAGTCGCGCTGTCTTTCCCAACCGTCAAAATTTAAAGATGGCGCTACTGTGAATATGGTTTGTACGATTCGATCTTAAAAGATAGAAAGGGATATTATTTATTTATTTATTTATTGTGAGAAGAGAGACCAATTTGAAGGAAACTGATGTTAGTTCAGAGTGTTTTGTGGGATGAGAGAAGCATTAATGCTTCAGGGATCGTTAAATATTTTAGGGTTAATAGAGGGCATTATCAGTCCCCATCACTGCTACTGACTGCGGTGACTAAACATGACCACTAGCGGTCGCCAGAGAGCAGACAGTGAGCTCCAGTTGGCAGAATTACTTGACTTTACCTAGTTTACATTTGGGGAATTAAACCAAACTTGCTTTCCTTATTCTAAACGACTGTTTCTGGAATGTCTTTGCTGTTGTGCACAAGAGTGAGTGGCTCGGTGTGTTTCAGAGGGACAGATGCTGCTACAGATTTTTTGATCATGTGACGTGTCGCTGTGTTGTGGGTAGAGAGACAGGCTGTGAATATGATGGTCATTTATGTGAAAGGGTTAATTCCAAGATGTTGCGTGTGAATATTTTGAAAAGATTAACATAATTGATATATCATCGTTCTGGTTATTGTGAATTAATAAAGCCAGGTTTTTACCTTTGTTTTTTTTCTGAAACATGACATAAAACTTTATTACCTGTCAAATTGTGCATCAACCATTTCCAAAACCGTATTCCTTTTGATGCAATTCCGATGTAATGATTTGATGAATTGATTGATTTCGATGTTATACTTTTATCATTTGTATGTTACTGTAATACCCCAACCAACAATACATTCAACAATAAATATAAATAAATCAACATGGTCCTTTTTCCGAAATAACATATACTGTGTTTTGTCAATTCAGACACCAAGATAAAACAGTAAATTATGGTACAAAACTAAGTATTTATTTTTAAATTGATTTGTAGCAGATTAAATTCCTGAATAATACCAGAGATTATTTAGCAGAGATGGGAGAAATTGGAACGTCCAATGGCAAGTCCCGCCTTACAGGTAAAAGAGCCAATCGCCTTTTAGATACTGTCATCGCCTGTCAATCAACTCTAGAATGCGCATGCGCATTAGCTATACAAGCCGGAACAATTCCGTTTTTTTTTTTTTTTGTATAATCTGAGGTAAAGAAGCACAATTTATGATTCCAGTGTTGTCAGATTTGATTGATTTAAAATATGTTCTTTGATCTTAATCCTGACCCACCGTTTTGGTTGTCTGTCATCTTTTCCTATTCAAGTAGACAGGAGCTGCACTGTCATGACTGGAAGAAGCCTCCCAAGAGCGTACCAAAGATGGCCTACAGTGGACTAACTTGCTAGAGTGACTTTGATAATACTCAAAGTTTGTGGGACTGTTAAAAAGCCTACACATACAATACAATAACAAATAAATACTCGTAAAATGTGTTGTCCTCATACTTTTACATTTATGATGAATTAATAGTTTACCTAGACCCAAACATTACATCAATACAATGTCTGCCTACTTTTCATTAAACATTTGAAACATGATGAGATTTTTAATAAGGGCTGAAATGGCTCCTGATAGAAAACAATAGAATAAAAGCCTTTATTTTGGTCACACATTATACATACAATTTTGCATATATATATATATATATATATATATTTAGACGTGGACCTTCTGGTCAGTAACCCAGAGCCTCAACAGCTGATCACAGATATACTGTACATGCACTTTAAAAGTTCGATTTTTGACTAAAACATAGAAACAATAAGTTAATCAGTATTGCTTGTAATCTGATTATTTGCAGTCTGTCACACAGCTGTCTATATGTTATGTTGTCCTGGGTTTGGCTGTTGCCTTATTGTGGGAGAATGTTATATTTTGCTTTTATAGAAGGCAAAGTAAAGAAAAGATGTATTTCATTATAAATGTATTAATTCTGTTGGCAAAATTTCACATTCATAAATGTAAATTCAGCACTAAAAAAACTAATTTAGTACTTTTTCTCCATGAAGTTGTACATTATATTAATTTGATTTCTGGCTCCAACAACAAAAAGGCAGTTAAAACTGTCAACATATGGTTGTCTTCGTTATAATGACCTATAAGCTTCCCCTGGCAAAACTCTTGCATTTTGTTTACATATTATGTTTGAAAATTGTTATGTATAGTCACTTGTGATTTGTATCCTTTTTTGGCAATAAAGATGACTTTAAAAAAAAAAAGTCTTAGGTTTGGCTGTACAGTTAGGGCTCGCTGCAGTTCCATATTTGACCACAGGCTTTTCATTGGACAATATAAGGGGCGCTGTTGAGTTCTGATGGGGAGCAGATTCTCTGTTTTATGTTGGGTTTTTTTATTTATTGTTTTTTAGTTTGTTATTTGAGTCACCGCCCCACCTGCACGGCGGAATAAAACAGGAGCTTTACAGTACAGTGTGAAATCTACGCAGCATCGGTCTGCAGAAGCTGTTTCCCGCCAGCAATTGTCAGCAGCGAGAAGCATGTGTCTTTTTTTCCGCGGGAGCAGCGATGACGTCATCGCCACGGCTGCTAATCCTCTCCTGTGGGCGGGTTTTGTTTTATCAGAACGTTCAAATGTTTTCCGCCTTATTTATTCAGTGTTTGTTAATCTATTAAACTGTCTTCTGCTTTTGTAATGATTCTGTATGTGTGAATAATGTGTTTGGGTTCAGGATGTTTGATGTTTAAGTGTTTTAGTCTGCTACACTAACAAACACACAACACACTTCACGTTTATTTAATCACATTTACATTTATTCATTAAGGAAATTATTTTATCCAAGTTGGAACTAGAGTGGCTAATGAAGTGGCACTAACAAAAAGCACCATATGTTTGGACAAGTACAATGAAATCTTTCTTATTGATATATATATATATATATATATATATATATATATATATATATATATATATATATATATATATATATATATTAGTATCCATTTTCATCCAATTTACATTTGATTTTGGTACATTTTTATCCAAAGAGACCAGAGGTGTAGTGGTAAAAAAAGAGGTGGGTAAACTATAAATTCTGGTGGACCATGACGTGGTCACCCGGTAAGGTGGGCCACTGCCTACCGGTGTATGTGTATCCTGATGACATCGCTATAGGCTGTCATTTGATGGTACTACCAAGGGTATCACTGGTTGTTCCCTCATCATAGGTCACACAATCACTATTCAATTCATACATTAATCTAAGTTCTTGTTAAAGAGACCCAAGAAGGAATAATATGATTGAAATCTATAAAGTTTACTAAATGACAAAACAGAGAGAACAAAAATATTTAAGAGAGATAGAGAGGGAGGCTTATATCCAGGGCTTCCAATGCAGTGCACTTGTAAATAATGATTAGGGATTTGGGATTATTTTCATAGTCGATTAATCTGTTGAATATTTTCTCGATTAATCAATTAGTTGTTTGGTCTATAATATGTCAGAACAATGTGGATCAGTGTTTCCCAAAAGCCCAGGAGGATGACGTCCTCAAATGTCTCGTTTTGTCCACAACTCAAAGATATTCAGTTTGCTGTCACAGAGGAGAGAAGACACTAGAACATATTCACATTTAACAAGCTGGAATCAAAGAATTTTTGCCCGCCACAATATCAACGCTGACCGCCACACATTGATTTTCGATTTATTTTTTACTAAGCCTATTTAAAATCGTATTTGATTGCAGAGAGCCGTAGCGCATTCGCGCAGCACTTGGCTACCTCTCGCTCGTCCCTGTCTCTCTCTCTCTCTCTCTCTCTGTCTCACCCGTACCTCTCGCTCGTTCCTCTCTCTCTCTCTCTCTCTCTCACCCGTACCTCTCTCTCTCTCTCCGTCATGGAACACCGCTGCATAAATCTGTCCAACACAGCACTGTCAGTTATTACTTATTAGCCAGCATGCAAGGAGCCTAGCTAATAAGGAGAGCTAAGTTATTGTTAGAATACAGCTGGATTGTTGAGGTCAGCACGCTGTATATAGCTGGTAGTAGTCAATATCGGTGCACGCGCATGGGAAACACTGGCAGCAGCGCATTATGAAAGACTTCGTCTTAGGTTTAACAACCTATGAAACTAATAATGAACAATATGAAACTAAAACGACATAAGCTTAATTTAAAATGGCTTAGGAACTATCTATTTAGAGGTGGATAAACGCAATTTAGAGGTGGGTAAACGCTATTTCCGAATTTTGGGAGGTGCGTAAACGGCGTTTACGTGCGTTTAGCCTCCACTACATCCCTGAAAGAGACTTACAGTGCATTCTGGGTATACGTTTTATCAGTTTGTGTGTTCCCTGCAAATTGAACCCATGATCTTGGTGTTGCTAGCGCCATGCTCAACAGGCTATATATACTGTATGCCATGATATAATTGATATAGATAGTAATCAATACTAAGCTACAAATGCGGTCGACTGAGCTTAACTCATATTAAACTCATATATATTCCTTTAATGAATTGATTAAATTGAAGTATTTGGTGTAAATGTATAAGATGCTGTTTATCTTATATTGTTACAATCAAAATTACCATCATAAAGGTAAAAATGAACCCCTAAAATCACATCCATGTGGCAAATATGATTCATTTCTGACACTGGTATTGACGACTTTAAAGATACTTTTTGTCTATTTTCGAGATTAACAGTATAAATCACAAACCAATTTCTTTTGGTCCAACAATCTGCCTCACAAATCTTATACTGTGTTCCACGAAGAACAAATTAAACAGGGTTTGGAACAAGATGATGGGTATTTGGATGAACTATTCTTTAATACACACAATAACATGGCAGTGAGTAACAGATTGTTCTGTTCTGGTTCTATTGTGAACTCAGGGACTTTGTTTTTCATCTTGTGCAATCGGACGAGAGGTCTTATGTGGGAACTGCGCCTGAGCTGACCTTGTGATGTTCTGTACCCTGAACATACGTCTGGGATTGTGTGATATGTATTAATATCGTCAGAGGTCCTTCAGGATCTCAGTTGAGTTTTTCTCTGCTTTTCTTGCAGCTGTATGCTGACAGTTTTGATGTCTCCAATCTTTTGTCTGGGCTCCCAATTTTGCACCGGAGAGGTTTCAAACTGGAATACTTCTTCCGACCTATCCTCCACGTCACCTTGAGCTTCCTAGACAAGATGGAGTTGTGTCGGATGGATGTTAAGCTTTGGCCCTGAGGCATGGACCAGGGGAAAGCTTCTTGAAGACTTGAGATCTTGTTATGAACTTCCAACGCAGTTTGAGCAAGACTCTGGCCAGTTTAAGCTTGTCACTCGTTGTGAATTGCGGAAGGAAGTTCAGGTGTGTTTTCTCCATCCCGCTTTCAAACCTCAAGCTACGTTCTCTGATCCTCCAGCTCCAGCCCAACTATCTCTTCAAGCGAAACTGTTGGAGTTCTGGAGTCGTGGGCCGCAGTCGCTCAGTATACCTTACAGTGGTGCTGGATCTTCTCTTGGCATCAAGTCTCTTGCTGTTTGGGGGCTTCCTGCTTGCATTTTTCACCCTTTTGAACTGGAGAAGATTCATGAAGCCCACATAAACAACCTGAAATCAACCCCTCCTTTAGATGTTCCGACCTTGGTTCCTCCTAAGCCAGATCTCGTCCCAGCCGATATGCCAATTCCAGAGGATTTCCTGCACCCCCTAACGCAAGAACTCCTGGTTTTCCCAATGATCTTGCCTAGTGGGATGGTTACAGACAACAGCACATTAGAGGAGTACCAGAAGAGAGAAGAAACATGGGGCCGTCTAGCAAATGACCCATTTACTGGTGTTCCTTTTACCCGGGAAACTCAAAACCTCTACCAAACCCTTTACTCAAAAGTCGCATTGACCATTTGGCATCGCAGACGCCAACAGGAGTTGGGGCAAAAATAACCTACTAATGAAACCTCAACCGTCTAGACTCATGCCTTCAAACACTGAAGAAACCATGAGATCAACAGACTCCAGTAGAAGCCAGAATGATATAGACATTTTACCAGGACAATCTGAAGGTCCACAGAACCAAACTGTACCAAAAAATTGGGTTAGGATCTGATTCAGCCTCTAAAATTGGACCTAGTGTCAACCAAACAGGAAAAACTGTCATTCTTCAGTGTGGACGCTCATGAAAGGAGGTTAGCAGACTGTTTAGATCAGGTGTTGAATGTGGCCCTTCATGGATTACCAATGTTCACTACGCAGAGCAAAAACAACCCCATTGAGGACACTTCAAATGGGACGAGGCACAGATCAAATTCATTGATGTTTTTGTTAGAGGTAGACGATATATCGGTTTTACCGATTAATAGGCGCCGATAGATGCGTTTTGGAACTATCGTTTTTGGAAAAAATCTGTATAAAGTTGACGATAGTTTTGTCATCATTTCAAAATAAAAGTCCCTGGTGTGTTTTGGGCTTGTTTATACGTACATGTCCCATGTAATGCACCAAATCTGATTTTTTTCTGGTTGTTATTGCGATTTTGGTTGAACAAAAAGGCTTTTATCTTTGCTCGCCATGGTAAAGAAAGAATAAGAAAATGTTTGACATTCTATAAACCGGTTTTATAAACTATCGGCTGATCGTTTTGTCGGTATCAGTAAAATCCACTGCGGGTCAACCTATAGTTTTTGTTAGGAATCATGGTTGAATATATTTACTTTCAAAACACTACCAATGTTCAGCCATTCTTAAAGATTGGCTAAATGGCTAAAAAATCATGTTAACATTCAGAGTGTTTCATTTTTTGGATGTTAAAGTCAACATGAACATTTGTGTCTTCCTTTGTAATGTATTGACTTGCTCAACCTTTGAAATGTATTTCTTGCTCGGCTGATGTCGAACACGGGAAATCTGTTTGGAAGCTAACACATTGCACATTCAGCTTGCTTTATTTACCTGTTTTAAGTTTGATTAAGTATACTTCAACTAAGTAAGTATTTGTTTATTTATTATTTTCAGGATGGCACAAATGTGTGTTTTGCTCTTGTTCATTGACTGCATGTTCCTCGAGGGGCCTGTCGTACTCTCTACCGTGTGTGTGGATCCTGTTTACACCACAAGTGCCCATCTGACTCTCAGAGAGTGACGATTAAACACCCCTCGTGTGGAACATCTGCCTCCGCCAGTGACATCACAAGAGTACACCATTGTCTGACACTTGTGAATATTTATAGTTGACATTTTTGTTTAATGATTTTGATCATTTTGATTTTCCTTAAAATATTGGTTTCGTTATTTCTTGAAAGACGCTTGTCATTTTTAAAACTTTTATATGAATGAATGTGTGTGAGCGATTCTTCAATTAGGGTCATGCGGTTCTTCAAATCTTGAAAAAACAAACTTCCTCAAACTATGTTTTATCTATGTGAAAACATTTATCCAGGAATGTCTCGGAATAAGAATCTGATCATGACATTGATGTAATGTACGTTTTTATACTGCAACCAGATTGAGTCAAAAGATTATAATCTCTAGTTTCATCTCATATGCCTTTATTTGAGTGAATCGGCACGCTGTTAAACACAATGACAACATTCGTGGACTGTTAGCTCAGTTTTAGTTCAAATATCCAATATTTACTGTATATTATCATATTGAGTTCATCTAAAAACTGATAAATGTGTCTTTCAGAGGCTTTATATGGAGTTATGTTGAAAATAAGGAGCATTTCAAACTGTTCTGAGACCAATGCAAACAGACAGCACACTGGAGGTTAAGTCATGCACTAAATAGGGAGCAAGGGAGCATCCTATAGCTCTCCTATAACTGTTCTGAGACCAGTGCAGACAGACAGCACACTGGAGGTTAAGTCATGCACTAAATAGGGAGCAAGGGAGTATCCTATAGCTCTCCTATAACTGTTCTGAGACCAGTGCAGACAGACAGCACACTGGAGGTTAAGTCATGCTCCCTAAATAGGGAGCAAGGGAGCATCCTATAGCTCTCCTATAACTGTTCTGAGAGCAGTGCAGACAGACAGCACACTGGAGGTTAAGTCATGCACTAAATAGGGAGCAAGTGAGCATCCTATAGCTCTCCTATAACTGTTCTGAGACCAGTGCAGACAGACAGCACACTGGAGGTTAAGTCATGCACTAAATAGGGAGCAAGGGAGCATCCTATAGCTCTCCTATAACTGTTCTGAGACCAGTGCAGACAGACAGCACACTGGAGGTTAAGTCATGCTCCCTAAATAGGGAGCAAGGGAGCATCCTATAGCTCTCCTATAACTGTTCTGAGAGCAGTGCAGACAGACAGCACACTGGAGGTTAAGTCATGCACTAAATAGGGAGCAAGGGAGCATCCTATAGCTCTCCTATAACTGTTCTGAGACCAGTGCAGACAGACAGCACACTGGAGGTTAAGTCATGCACTAAATAGGGAGCAAGGGAGCATCCTATAGCTCTCCTATAACTGTTCTGAGACCAGTGCAGACAGACAGCACACTGGAGGTTAAGTCATGCACTAAATAGGGAGCAAGGGAGCATCCTATAGCTCTCCTATAACTGTTCTGAGACCAGTGCAGACAGACAGCACACTGGAGGTTAAGTCATGCACTAAATAGGGAGCAAGGGAGCATCCTATATCTCTCTATGCAGTTAAGTGCGTTCACTCCTAAAATCTGATCAAAAGTTCAGTTTCAGGCTGCAGATGATGTTTGCATCACTCAACATGTTTGTTTTGCATTTCAGACCTTTAGGTTGTAATCTCCATTGTCAGTGCTAACGTCACTGTTTTCTAAAGTATGCAGTAATGGAGCGTGTCTTCCCAACGCTTTTCTAGTGTGGATGAGAGGCACAAGCATAACAAAATGTATGCGATTTCAAACCAAAGCATTACTGTTGACGTGGCCAAGAAATGGACATCATTTGTGTTATAATGTTGATTATCACAAAAATGAATTCGACTCGTCCCTCCTTTTCTTTAATAAAAGCACAAATGTGTGTTCCAATGAGACACTTCCAATGGAAGTCAATGGGGTTTAATCTGTAAACATTAAAATACTGTTTCACAAGTATAGACACAAGACATAAACAATATGTGTGTTAACATGATTTTACTGTCATTAAATCACGCACTGACCACATCTGTGTGAAGATATAGACAATTTACAACAAACAGATCCTCTACAGCGATAGTGACAACAGAACAGAACACAACTGCACACAAAACAGAGAACAGAACTTACTAAACATGTCTGAAGAGATTGTAATTCAGGAATTGATGCAGTTCTATGTCCAGCCTTATTATTTTGAAGGTTTTTGGACCAGTGCCAGTTCACAGTGGACAGAGTTACCCACATGATGCTGAAAATAGGAAACAAGTGATCGATAGACTGTCCCGTCACTCGTCACTGCTGGTTAGGACAAAAACTAAACGTTTGCCGTCAGGTTAGGACACAGTGTGACTGTGGCTACTTGCTACTCCATAAAAATAATAAGGCTGGGCATAGAAATGCATCAATACTTCGACTACAAACTCTTCAGACATGTATAGTAAGTTCTGTTCTCTGTTTTGTGTGCAGTTGTGTTCTGTTGTCACTATCACTGTTTTTAGATAAACACAACGAGTTTTCTCTTGAACGCCCCAATGTCATGAGGGGTGTGTGTGAACTGTTGCTCTCGTGTCCTATCATGAACACACACAGGAGATCAACGGTCAGTGAACACTTACACTAAATAACACATCAGATTTCAGTTTCTCATCAAATCTTATCATATACTTTCATAACAATCATGAGTCTCATGAATAATTAATTAGACGTCTGAATGATACTTTTGTGTTCTTTTGAAGCTTGAAGAGGTGTCACCATAAACTGCCATTGTATGACATCACTGAGCACAACATTTATGCACAATTTCTCCCTTTGTGTTCAGAACAAGACAGAAAGTCATATAGAGTTACAACAACACAGCGGTGAGGAAACAATGACTGAATTATTATCTCTGGTTGAACTAATGCTTTAACCAAGAAATGTCCTTTTAAATTCATCCTAGAGGACAGAAAAGGTCTTCTGATTAAAGAATACCCATATATATCCATATTGTATATTGTGCATTTTATATTGTACAGTAAGTACATTATGTAACCTGTATTGAATCTGTATTCTGTTCTTATTTCCTGTGAATTATGAGTCAAAGGTTTTGCTGGAGGAGAGAGGAAGAATCCTTGAGGTGATTGTGTTTAGTGGGTTTGAATCAGTGGAGCGACTCAAGGCTCAACTCTCTTTGTGTGTGTATGAACAGCAGTGTGACCTCTGTGACCTTTCTCTCTGTCTAGCACACACACACACACACTCGAAGGACGCACACAGCGTCGACGTCTGACCTTCAACAACATCCTCTGGTTAATATGAGTCTGTTAAATGCTCATGAGGTTATAATAACTATCTTATTAATACTGAAGTGAAATCTACATGACAGTTTAAATGTTAAAATAGGCCAAAGACTGAACGCTGAGCAGTCATAAGTTACCATGATTGGTCATATATATAAAAATGCTGTCACTGCTTAATGTCATTTCATTGGAGTTGCACATGGTCAGTTGCGCGTCAGATGCTGTAGTCCTGCCGTAGTCATGGATACAAAACCATATTGAACTAAATAATACACTTTTATGCCGGTCCACTGCGTTCTACAATGACATTTATTCTTAACTATTTTGAAGCATTTTGGTCAGTCAGTCAAACCCCAAAGACTCTTGACCATCCGCTCCTGCTGTAAACGGCATGTTTTAAATGTATACGTCAGTTTCACGGCAACTCACTGGTATGCGTAGCATTTCATTCTGACAATTATTTCCATGTATTGATGTACCGCTTTCAAATAAGGTGACTGAACTCACACTACAGTAACTGATCGTGTCTAATTGGTACTTGTTTGCATCAGTTTATTATCTTTCACAGTAATCATATTCTCATTTATATTCTAATAGGCCATAACCGTTGTTTCTAAAAAGATCTCTGAATGTTTTTTGGGGTTTTTTGTGTTGCATTATTGTATTAAATTGTTCTTTTGTGGCCTGCATGTCCATAAATAATATGTAACTGTTAGATTAAATTAGTGTTTCTGCAGCGTTGAATACTGAGCAGGCATTTCCGCTGTTGTGCCTTGAGCTCGGATGAATCGGATATCTGTGATTTTCAGTTCTGACCTCATCTCTTTTCCATCACTCACAGTGCACTGCTGTAAACATTACCCCCTTATTATCATGTGACAAACTCATGAATTTAAATGCATGTGCCCTTCTTTACATTTTTAAGATGAATTGTTACTGGTGTCATGCATATTACAGTTTAACACCAATAAAAACATTACAATGCATTTTGAAAAAGTTGTGAATATGAAGCGTTGGTGGCAGTACAATAGCTTCTTTCCTGTTGTATCTGTTAGTATCCTTCTTTTTCTTCTTCTTTTTTCTCCAGTCAATGGCCAGTGCCAGTGTTAGGATTTCCGTGGCCCTAGGCAACCATCCGACCCGAGTATTTCGCCGTTTCACTGTCCTTCCAACCGACTGTTTTGGAGGCCCCCCACAATGCAAAGGCCAGTACTGGCCCTGTCTATGGCAGCCATTATTAGGAACCATTTGGAGGAGAGCTATAAAAATTGGCACACTGAAAGAGGAGAGTCTGAATTTATACCATTGCAAATTTGGAGACTCTACCTTAAACCCTCTAGTGCCACCAACAGCTCAAAATTGCACTAATGTTTATGCGAATATATTTGAAACCATAAGGCCAAAAACAGACACATTCCCCTGATTCTTTTGCTCATTGCAAGTCAAATGTATACCATGGTTTCAATTTCTGCCATTTAAAATTTTCCAATAAACATACTTTTTTAACTGCCCTTAGGCCAATTTGCATGTAATTAGTGTATGTATCCTCTATTGACAGTAATGACAAAAAGTTATCAAAAGCTTATTGATAGACAAAACGTTTTCAACGAAATCGACTGCGAGCATACCAAAGATGTTGTGAAGCTATATCTTGGCAACACTTTAGCATGTTGAAGCTAAACTTGGTGTATACAATCACAACCGTGACCTGAGGGTACCTGAGCAATTTCAACACAGTCCCACCAACTGGTTAAGGAATATAAAAAATGAAGTGCTAAATGATGCCCAGTGTTCATATCCCATACAAAAAAATGTGATGCTCTTATTTTCACATGCAAATGAGCTTTTGATTTGCCTCAAATGTTTGCCAAAGGTTTGCAGCTTTGGCAACAAACCGCAGGTGGTAAGTTTGAGGCAACTTTGCCATGAACTCTTGATTTTCATAATAAATGTCAGCCATATTGAGTGTCGGCCATTTTGAATTTGATGTTTTAATGCTTTATTTTACAAAATCATTGTCGTAGTATAATAAAACTTGGTATATGTCATCGGCACCATGCCCTGAAGGTACCTGAGAAGTTTGGGGCTAGCACCACTTAGTGGTCAATATTATGAAAAATATAACAAAACATTGACTTTAGATAAATTTGCCCTATTGTCATGAGACTGGTCACTTCACACTTATTTTCCTAACTCCTCCTATACAGCAGTCATCTGATCTTTTCAATCAGAACTATTGTTCAATTATGTTAAATGATGTTACTGCATCAGATTTAGATTTTGATGTAGTTCTTCAACATCTTACAAATGAGGAAGCAATTTGTCATACAAAAGTCAACAATATCTGCAGTATTGGCTGTAGTGTAGCTGAACCAAGATGGATGTTCAGGTAAAGTTACGAGCTGAGACGGTGGGGTTGTCAGGCTGGAATGATAGGTAGAGCTGAGTATAATCTGCGTAGCAGTGGTGGGAAAAGCCATGTGCCTTAATGATCGGTCTGAATGATGTAGTGTAGCTCGAGAAGAGGAGATGTCCAAGCACGGATCCCTGTGGAACACCGGTGGTTAGGTGTGACTTAGACACCTATCCTCTCTAGGCCACCTTGAAGAATCTGCCCTATAGGTATGACTCAACCCATCCAAGCACAGTTCTTTTGATGCCCAAGTCAGTGAGAGTAGACAGGAAGATCTGATTGTTCATGGTGTCGAAAGCAGCCGTTAAAGAGAATGAGGAAAGATGATTTAGAGTTAGCTTTCACCAGTCGCAAGGTTTCAGCTACTGTCAATAGGGCAGACTCCGTTGAGTGTCCTTTTTTAAAAGCCAGAATGATGTGTGTCAAATAGGTTGTTCTGTAAAGGAAAACAGACAATTATTTGAATACAACTCACTCAAGAACTTTAGCCAGGAATGTAAGTAGAGAAATCGGTCTGTAGTTTTCGACAACTGTGAGGTTGTGTGTTGGTTTTGTGAACAGTAGAGTAACTCTAGCCTGCTTGGATGTGTTGGGAAAGTTTTCAGTTGTAAGAGATGTGTTGATGTGTGTGTGAGTGCGGGCAAGATTGATGGAGAGACAGCTTGAAGAAGACGGGAGGTGATAGGGTCAAAGGGAAGGGGGGAAAATCAAACTATATTAAAACGTCATTTGACAGTCAAATACAAAAAAGGTCATCGTGACAAAAGTTCATCATTTATCAATGCTGATTTGAGATGGATGAATTCATATGTCATCTCTGTGTGTGTGTGAGGAGGAGGAGGAGTTGCTCTCTGATGGTCCTGATGGTGCAGGTGTATTTAAGCCGTCAGTGAGCATCAGTTGTTCAGCGTGTCGAGATGTCTGACTCTTTTTTGCCCACGTGCATCCTCTGTCTGCTCGCGCTCTCATCTGCCTGCTACATCCAAAACTGTCCGCGTGGAGGGAAGAGATCTCAGCCAGACATCAGCAGACAGGTACAACACCTTTATCACTGCTTTAATTAAACATCTATCCATCGATACATGCCTTTTAAGACATAATCAATACATACATCATGTTCTGAATAGTTGCTATTGGAAACCAGGGTCAGAAATGAATAAGCTCATGGCAATGATCCCGAACACTGTTGGAAACTAAATGAAGTACTACGAATATTTCAAATTAGATTGAAGACTGAGGAAATTCACTGCATTTCATATCGTGTTTATATTGTTTATTTTTTAATCAAATGTTTTTTTTGTCATTTTTGTTCATCACCTAAGCATTCACACTGTGCTACGGATTGTTTTTATTGACCTGAAGCCTTCATAGAGTAATATTCACAAGTGCTATCAGATACCATATTTGAAACATTTACATTTCTGCATTTGGCAGATGCTTTTATCCAAAGCGACTTACAGAGCCCTTATTACAGGGACAATCCCCCCGGAGCAACCTGGAGTTAAGTGTCTTACTCAAGGACACAATGGTGGTGGCTGTGGGGATCGAACCAGCAACCTCCTGATTACCAGTTATGTGCTTTAGCCCACTACGCCGCCACCACTCCCACAAACAGGGTTATATTTGTCATTCAGTGAGAATACTCTATTGTCAATGTGTCATTGATTTGTGAACATTACAGTTAAGTACTATGAATTACTTCATTGACTTAACCTAAACCTAACCTTTTTCAAGGGTAAGATCATAGCCCCTTAAAAGGGAACAATTGCAGGGTGATACTTTGTTCAGTGTCATACTTCTTATGCTCTATTCAGTGTTGCCAATATCTGTGTTATTGTACATTGTTGTAATGTAAGCATGAATTTGCATGTTGTGTTATTTCTAATGACAATATTGTTTGTTTGAGGTCATATGGTCTTCTGTCTCGGTCTCTGTAGTGTGTGTCGTGTGGTCCTGGGAATGCAGGCCGTTGTTACGGTCCCAGTATCTGCTGTGGAGCAGCTCTGGGTTGTCTCGTGGGTTCTCCAGAGACGATGAGCTGCAAGGAGGAGAATCACCTGCTGAGCCCCTGTGAGACCGGAGGAAGACCGTGTGGAGATGAAGGACGCTGCGCTGCTCCTGGAGTCTGTTGTGACTCAGGTCAGTGAGGTTACGGGATTATACATTTAAAGGCATCATTACCTTACATGCAAACTAAGTTTTTGTCAATTATTTGCTGTAAGCGATTTTTATTTGGAATAGCACACATAAAATGTTGCAACCACCTGACAGATATCTGTAAAATAGGTGTCAGATTTTAGGGGAGGGGCATTTGTTTATGCCTGTCAAATATTATGCACTTTTTGGTTTGCTGACATCGGGTTGGCTGGCATGTCTTTGAGGGCGGGGTTTTGGATAGAGTGCGTGACATCACCGTTATTCATTCTTAACATTTGAATAGTTGTTATGATTTACTTCCTGTAACTGTTGCATTTTCACGTATTTATTGCAGTGAGTTGCGTTATGGACTCGGAATGTTTGGAAGACGTCAGATCCGATCAGTCTGAGGATCCCAGTAGACTCAAGACTGTTTCGGGAGAAATCCTTCTGCGTCTGTTGAATTTGGCGTCTAGAGGTCGAAGAGACTTCTGATGATCTGTAATTGCATGCGTGTTGCACAACACGTCAGTGTCTCCAGTGTGTAAATATGTAATAAATGGTCAAATGTGAATCTGGTTTGTTATTGTAGACCATACAGTTTTTTGCTATTGTCCCAAAAGTTGTATAACCTGTTGCTGCTTTTATATTATTATAATTCAAGGGTTTACAAGAGCAATTAGCCATAAGACAGTAAATCAAGAGTCAATACCTGCCTGTGGCTTTCTTAAAGCTCTATTTCTTATTCTTTAACCAATCCTGTCAGTCAGGTTTGAGAAATTACTCTTGAACTGCTTAAAAGTGAATATACATTGTTCAAACAGTAAATTATTGCTACTTGAGCTTTTTCTACTTCATATAACACTTAAAAAAAATAGTTGGAGTAACCTAGTATATTTAGGCTGTTTTGATGATCTTAAATTATAGTTTTGATGCTACTACATGAAGGTTTTTATAGGTGCATCATACAATATTTAGCTTTCTTTAGGGGTTCAAGTATGAAATACCAACGCGTAAGGCCTAGAGATTTAGAATCGGCCTGATCGACCAATGTGGGGGGTGCAAAAGTGAACAAAACAAAAAAAATCGTACATTTTGGGACAAAACCCTCTAATGGTATGGCCTAGAAACAAAACTCTCTTGCTGTATGATTCCTTGGGTCATAGCGAATCTTTTTAGTTGTGGCCAAATTTAAGCCCCGCCCACTCGTTTTCCCAGCAATTTTGGATTGTTTTAAAAATTACATTTTCGAACTAGTCCTAGGCGATTTGCCCGATCAGAACAAGCCAGTGCATAAAAATCCTCTGGAGTCCCAATATTGATAATTATCCCCAAAAAAGTTGCATCGTTGAAAAGGTACGCCAAAACGTAAGTAGCTTGCATGGCCACTTTTACGAAAACGGTTATACCATTTGAACAGAATGAGATATTACCGCCAAATTTAGCACCTCTTCCTCTTGGTGGCGCTATTACAATTAACAACGTAAACATGGCTCTAACTCTGGAACCAAAGGTCCGATCAACTTGACATTTCTCATGCAGTGTCTTTTTCCATGATGCCATCAAAGTCTACGAGGACAGTCGCATATCTTTAAAAACATGTCCGCCATCAACCAATCAAATTTCAGCAGCTAGTAGCTCGAGTTAAAAAAGGCCGATCAGAATGAAACTTGGTAGGCCAATTTGTCTCCTGGCCGAAGATGTCTGTGCAATATGTGCAATATGCCACCGGGAGGCGCTATCACGTTTTTCAGTAATGTAAATGGTTGTATATACGATTGTGTTTCACACAGACACACATTATTCATGCCATATGATCGACCTTTTTATTCTAAACAACTTTGCCTCAAGAAGCATCGGTGTGTGTTAAATTGTTTGTTAAATATGTACGATTATTTAACTAGTCCTAGGCCATCCAATCGGAACCATTGAAGAGAGATACTTTGGCATCTCGATATCAATAATGATCAACAGATGTTTGAACTTTCGATTCATCGTTACAACGGTACTGCAAAATGTACAAATGGGGTGTGGCATCTTTTACTTACATTTTATAACTTTTGAACGGAATGAGATATTATTACCAAATTTTTGCCACTTAGGAGCATAGACTGTAAAAAAAGATGGCCGACACCCCTTCGCTCTTTTCCATTGGTGAGAACTGAAGCCGCCAGTGTCCCGATATGGCGCTGACATCTTGGGACTTGAGTCTGCGCAGTTGCGATTTCGAGACCAGACCTGCGCAGTAGTGAGCAGGAAGTAAAGCCGCGAAATCAAGGCCCCGCCCTCACTCTCGCTGAATCAATCACAAGCACACGCCCCTTTTGACTTTTGACGGTGTGAAATAATTAATTATAGAAATTTAGATATTAAATTTAATGCTCCAATCTCCTCAGTCCTCCGAAGATCCCGAAAAAAAGTCAGTTGGTGCTTCAGTGACTACTTCGCTCAGAGAACCTGTCAATCACAGCTGTCAATCATGATGTCACAGCAGCGTTTTTATAGCATCAAATAACTAAAAACAAACTTATTTTGAAAACAAACACTTGAAATGACATCAACGTGATAGAAACGACAGTAAATGACAGAAACTATCTTTGGAAAAAAGATATGTGAAGTGTAATTTAATTGTTTAGTTGGTCTCACGTCCCGTTGAATAACATGGAGAGGCGGGGTTTATGACCTAACATGGGGAGGCGTGGTTTATGACCTATACTAGGACCAGCCACTGGGGGGCGATCGAGACGTTTTGGCTTCACTTTTGAGCGCTTGTGCGGCACACTTGCTTCGGAGGTCAATCTGAAAGCCAAAAACTGTGCACCTCTCCCACTTGGTATCCTAAAACCAGGGCTGGACTGGGGCGGGGGGTGGATGCGTGTTCGCTGTCCTTTTCTGCATGTCGCGGGCGCCGTTTTGTGGTCCGTTCTGCATAACACGGTTCGTTGTTCTTATCGCGGCCCATTCGGCACGTTTCGTGGCCAAACCACCGGCCCACTCGGGTCTCCCGATGACCATTACGCCCCTGATCGGCCCAAAAGTGCATCGGCCCACCGGAAAAATGCCCGGTATACCAGATTACCAGTCCAGCTTTGCCTAAAACAATCCCGAACTTAAAAAATGCCATATTTCTGTGCTACCTAGCATGGTGCTTCTGAGAATTAAGTCACATTAGCGTTGTTTTAAGTGCTGATGGATTGTCTAATTAATACTAATTAAATATGCAAGTGATATTAATAGCTTGAACTCCATAAATTGCTGCTTGCAGCTATATTTATATTTTGGGTCGTTAAAAAGGGTCATTTTTGGAGGTCAAAAGGTGGACATGTGTCATAAAAGCGTAAGAGAAGTGTTAAAACCAGTTGAAACTCAATTAAACTCCCAGTGCATGAATGCAACTCACAAGTAATAATGTAACACAGTTGATCTCTACTGGAAAATGTAGGTAAGTTAGTAGCGTCGCTACATGTAGTTAGCATCTCCCAAACACTGCTCGATCAAACCTGATAACACAGAATGAAAAACTATTATCTGAACTGCACATCACCCGTCACGTCACGGAAGAATGCATGTAAATACAAAAGCAACACAACCTTCAGCAAACGCTTTTACATTTACTTGCATGCAAATTTAAGGTGGGGTTGGAACAGATATTTCATCTCTGAATCTGTTAAAGCAATTTCTTTGAGACAGTGATATGTTCAGACAGGTCGTAGCTTCAGGGCGGTAACAGGAACCGGCATGTTTAAATGTTTCCTTTAATTCAGTGTCATTGTCGTCTCAAACATGGAGCTGAAAAGAACATCTCTTGTGCTGCTCGTCCTGTGTGCGGCGATTCTCACCAGCACTGAAGGTCAGTCACCATCCGCCCTTGATGCTCTGTGCTTCTTTATGCTAATTATAACAACGATGATGATCTATACTTTGAGATGAGATTGTTTGGATTGATTTGTCCTCATTCTGCTGTGGTGCACCCAGAAATGTGAATTCTGTCACCTTTGAAATCTTGCATTCATTTTTTGCATGAAATATCCCTAAGTAAGTGAAACTTCAGCTGTGTGAGCAACACACAGTTTATACAGTGAAGAAAACAACACAAACATGCGTTACATTCTTGCGTTCAAATCACTTGATATTAGCAATTATATATAATATTTAACAGTTATATATATATATAATTGTTAAATATTTAAAGATAACCATGTATCATTATTTCATCATTATATATTGAATTATTGTTATATGAGGGGCTTTCAGCAAATATTTGTATATGCGATTAAATGCGATTCATCGTGATTAATTAATCGGGACATCATGTAATTAATTCGATTAAACTTTTGAATTGATTGACAGCTCTAAAACATACTTTTAAATGTCAGGGTTTACACATAAGGCACACGTCACTTTAACCAACACTAAACTTCAAACTGGCTGTTTTCACCTTTAAGACTTCTGTGTAACGGGATTACGTCCTTAAAATACTAAATATAAGTAACTGTATTCCACAACAGTTACAGTGTAAATCATTGGTAATCAGAATACTGTTACATTCAAAAAGTATTTTTATTACTGAAGAGATTACTTTGCATTTTATTGTCATTTGTTTCATTTTATATTTAGTCTGTTGAGTTGGAAAACATTTATACAAATAAACTTTACATGTAAATGTTAACAGCCACGATTAAAAAAAATTATCAAGAAAAAAAAATGCAAATATTATTTACATTAAAATGCAAAATATTTAAAAAATATTTTTATAAAAAAAAATATATATATATATATTTTTTTCTTGATAATTTTTTTTTTTTATTGTGGCTGTTAACATATATATATATATGTATAAAAATATTTAAAATTTTTTGTAATATTTAAACAAAAATATTATTACTTTTTTGATTGTTTGAATTGTTTTGATTTTTTTTTTTGATTGTTTGAATTGTTTTGATTTTTTTGATTATTTGAATTGTTTTGATTTTTTGATTGTTTGAATTGTTTTGATATTTTTGATTATTTGAATTGTTTTGATTTTTTTGATTATTTGAATTGTTTTGATTTTTTGATTGTTTGAATTGTTTTGATTTTTTTGATTATTTGAATTGTTTTGATTTTTTGATTGTTTGAATTGTTTTGATTTTTAGATTATTTGAATTGTTTTGATTTTTTATTGTTTGAATTGTTTTGATTTTTTGATTATTTGAATTGTTTTGATTTTTTTATTGTTTGAATTGTTTTGATTTTTTTATTGTTTGAATTGTTTTGATTGTTTGAATTGTTTTGATTTTTTTATTGTTTGAATTGTTTTGATATTTTTTATTGTTTGAATTGTTTTGATTTTTTTATTGTTTGAATTGTTTTGATATTTTTTGATTATTTGAATTGTTTTGATTTTTTTATTGTTTGAATTGTTTTGATATTTTTTGATTATTTGAATTGTTTTGATTTTTTTATTGTTTGAATTGTTTTGATATTTTTTTATTGTTTGAATTGTTTTGATTTTTTATTGTTTGAATTGTTTTGATTTTTTTTATTGTTTGAATTGTTTTGATTTTTTTTATTGTTTGAATTGTTTTGATTTTTTTTATTGTTTGAATTGTTTTGATATTTTTTTTTGTTTGAATTGTTTTGATTTTTTGATTATTTGAATTGTTTTGATATTTTTTTATTATTTGAATTGTTTTGATATTTTTTGATTGTTTGAATTGTTTTGATATTTTTTTATTATTTGAATTGTTTTGATATTTTTTGATTATTTGAATTGTTTTGATATTTTTTGATTGTTTGAATTGTTTTGATTTTTTTATTGTTTGAATTGTTTTGATTTTTTTTATTGTTTGAATTGTTTTGATTTTTTGATTGTTTGAATTGTTTTGATTTTTTGATTGTTTGAATTGTTTTGATTTTTTGATTGTTTGAATTGTTTTGATATTTTTTGATTATTTGAATTGTTTTGATTTTTTGATCGTTTGAATTGTTTTGATTTTGTTTTTATTGTTTGAATTAGTTTTTCTGTCAAACTAATATCTCTACAAAATGGTTAAAACCACTTAAATTTTCTTTGCATAAGATATGTATATTTTGTTTTTCATAAAATGTATTTTTAATATAAATGTATTTTGTCTTACTGTACTACAGATGGTGTCACTTGTTATTAACATCTTTATAGTCAAAACAAGTGAAAAATATCTGCCAGTGCTGAAGAAGTAATCCAATATATACAGATTACATTACTGACCTTGAGTAATCTACAGCATGTATCCTGTAATCTGTAGTGGAGTACATTTCACAAGTAACCAACCCAATAAATGTTTGATTCCTCATGATCTGAGCACTTTCATTTCCACACATACAGGCTGAAAACAGATCGGTTTGTTCCCGCAGGTGGCATTCCCAACTGCTGTGTGAAGCTTTCCAAGAATATTCCCAAACATCTGTTGCTGCAAGTGTCCAGATACGAGATACAGACGAGATACGGCGCCTGTGACATGGATGCAGTGATGTGAGTGTTTAAACACGCATGACCGACGGTTATGAATCATTTGTGCTGAATATTTACTGAACGTTTACTGCTTTTCAGAATACATCTCAAAGGCAAAATACTCTGTGCTCATCCCAAACTGAAGGACCTCCTGAGGAAAATAGATCAAATTAAAAAAGCTAAAAAAAATGGGCATAAAAGCAAACAGGGAAATTAAATAAAAACTGTGATCTTGACATTGGCATTAAATGACGTGGCATTAATCTAAAGACTCTTTTTACTCCAGTTTATATGTTTTTTCTGATTTTTTATCAAATAAATACTTCTCAGTGTTGTCTGTGTGTTGTCTGTTATTCACATAATAACCACAAAAGTAAAAGCATGAACTGTTACTAAAGAGTCATCACTGTATGTTTCATCTTTACACCAGCAGGTGGCGACACATTTGAGTCATTGAATCATTAAAGCATTAGTTCAACTAGAGATGATAATTCAGTCATTGTTTACTCACCCTTGTGTTGTTGTAACTCTGTATCACTTTCTTTCTTGTTCTGAACACAAAGTGACGTCATACAATGGCAGTTTATTACATGTAGTTCAGGTCAAATGGAGTCACCCTTAAAACCAAAAACTTTTAGATATTCATGAATCATGAAAAAAAAAAAAAACATAGAATAATTATATTGAAAATTATATAATATGTTTGAATTGAATGTTCAAATTGTGCATGTTTGTTTTAATCTAGTAAAAAAATAAAAATGTTATCACCTCCGACAACCTTATTTATCAATGACACGTATGTGCACAACACCTTTTACATTTCTACTGTTTCATTCAAATATATTTCTATTCATTATTGATTTGTTTAGCACATATACAGTAGTGTGACAACATGCCCCGATATAGTTTCAGTGTCTGTTAAGTGAACTTAAATATACCCCACCCCCGGGAATGTAAAATAAATAAATACATACATAAATTATATATATATATATTGTAAAGACTTTAATGTTTGTGCCTAAACACTTACACACAAACACACACATGTGCACACACACACATGTACACACACACACCCACACACTTACACACAAACACACACATGTGCACACACACACCCACACACATGTACACACACACACACCCACACACACATGTACACACACACACCCACACACTTACATACAAACACACACATACACACACAAACACACACGTGCACACACACACACACTTGCACACACACACACATACACACATGTACACACACACACAGACACAAACACACACACACACACACACACACACACACACACACATTTGCACTTACACACACACATACACACAAACACACACGTGCGCACACACACACCCGCACACACACAAACACACATACACACACATATGCACTTACACACACACATGCGCACACACATACACACCCACACACACACTTACATACAAACACATATGCACACACACACACACACGCACATACACACAAAAACACACATGCATGTGCACACACACACTCACACACACATACAAACACTTACACACAAACACACACACACACACATATGCACATACAAACACACACACATATGCACACACTCACGCACACACTCACTCACTCACACACACAGTGATGCTCGTGCAACAGTCGCGCGGTGGAGGATGCGCACAACACGAGCAACAGCACACAGCTCATATACAGCAGCGGATTGTTGATCTAGTGTCGGAAATGTGTTTTAGAAAGACGGAATTAATTCAATCTCTCATTTGATGCTGATCGTGACGGAGCGGCGGAGACTGACAGGTGAGTGACTCCTGCTGCTCATTTCTGCGTCCATTCGGAGGGATCAGATCATACTCAAACAAATAAGCATTAAAACACAAGATATAGACTGAATACATCAACATGGGTCCTCCTGTGATATATGTCCTCATGTTATATATTATAACCGCGCGTCGATCAGACCTCTGTCGATGTTACTGGGATAAACTGGCACTGCTGGTTCCGGATGCGATGTTCTAATAAAACAGAGGAGACGCAAATCTGGAGCCCATATGGAGAAAAACGGCTGGCCGGTGAAATGCACCTCAGACAGATGTTCGGATCCAACAGGGATCATAGAGAACTGATTAAGGGCATATGCGAACGGAACCGCTTCATTCGGGTTTTGGATGCGGCTCATGGGTTTATAGACACATGGGATATTTGCCTCATGCATATTGACCTCGATATGATGTGGAAACAGCATGTGTGTGTGTAACCGGGAATACACGCGTAATATAACCGAGACACTGAAACCTGAGGCAACATCAGAGCTGATTGATTATTGATCATATATGGAGCTTTTATTAGGAAAGGACTGACTGGTACCCGAGTAGAGGTCTCTCTCTCTCTCTCTCTCTCTCTCTCTCTCTCTCTCTTTCTATATATATATATATATATATATATATATATATATATATATATATATATATCTATCTCTAGCTCTCTCTCTAGCTCTCTCTATCTCTAGCTCTCTCTCTCTCTCTCTCTCACTTCCTCTACCTGTCAATCATGTGCACATTAAAATGTTTACAATTTCTCTAGAAAACCATATGTTTTAAAACACCTTTGACCTGTAATAAACGATAGTATAAATGACCGTACGATTCATATTGACATTTATTTTTATTTTTATAGTATTTTAGGGGTCTGTAAAGGGGTTTTCTGATTCTGGAAGACCTAATATAAATAATATACATATTTTGGTAACTTTCATGAATAAATTGAACAAACATTATCCCCCTCTATAATGCTGAACAGATCATGAATGTACCAGATATATGTAATAAATATAAATATACTGAGTTTTTTAGTCCATTGACCCCATATTGAAAACACTTGAATTGTCAATGCTCCATAATGTAGATGAGTAGATGTGAGGTCTATCTTATATCACGATGCGAATCATTTTATATCACAATAACGATAAATATCATGATATATATAAATATATATATATATCAGGAAAATTGCCTTGCCGGCAGGTCATCCCCGCCTTCCTCGACCTGGGAGGAGACAGGAGGGGAACACAAAAAAAGGAAAGGCCAACTTGTAGCAACAGGGTGCGCCGTCGCACTGTCGCGTGGTCCCTGATAACTCCTCCACACTCACAGGCGGATGACAGCCGCTCCTCCTCAGGCGGACCGGAGTCAAACCTCCGACCCCCAGTGGACAGGACGCTCCTTCTCGGGCGGACTGGAGTCAAACCTCCGACCCCCAGTGGACAGGACGCTCCTTCTCGGGCGGACTGGAATCAAACCTCCGACCCCCAGCGGACAGGACGCTCCTTCTCGGGCGGACTGGAGTCAAACCTCCGACCCCCAGCGGACAGGACGCTCCTCCTCGGGCGGACCGGAGTCAAACCTCCGACCCCCAGCGGACAGGACGCTCCTCCTCGGGTGGACCGGAGTCAAACCTCCGACCCCCAGTGGACAGAACGCTCCTCCGCTTTTCTGGCAGCACGTGGGGACCCCTGGCAGTGAATCCATCGCTCCAGGAGGTCGGAGAGTCCCGTCTCGCCTCGCCTGGCGGATGACAGCCGTTCCCCGCGTCCAGGCAGTCGGGCTACTCCGTCCCATGGCAGATGGCAGCGGTTCTCCCCTGGGTGGTCGGCAGTGTCGAGGACTCTACGACGGGCCTCCCTCATGGGTTTCGGCACCAATGTAAGGGGGGTACAAGGGAGAGGAGGAGGCGAGAACCGGCTTAACAATATAAAAAATATTGAATTAAATAAAAAGACACACACATACAGACAGAGCAGCTGCCCGTTATGCTCTCTCTCTCTCTCTCGAGCTGCCGTCTCCGGGCACCTTTATCCCTCGCTCACCTCATCAGGCTGATTGGGGTCCGGGCATCCGTCATTCCGCCCGGCTACGCCCTCCTACGCGCTACACACTTTAAAAATAAATAATTAAATAGGTCTCGTAAGTTTTGTGGTCTGCGACAGGATATCGAGAGAAGCCGAACTGAGTAGTGCGAGTGATGCACTTTCCTGCATGTCAGATGAGAAGCGAATTACATATATTACGAATGAATTACATGGTATGCTGATTAATTAAACACAATTAATCGCGTACATAAATATTTGCTTAGAAAGCAAAATAACAATAATTCAATATATCAAGGTATAAATGGTATAATAATTATAAATAGTTTATAATTCTGTTTTGGAGCATCTCGGTTGTGTCGTGTCGTAAATGTTCTGTTTTTAAGTCACTGTGTCAAGTTATACGTAGTTTGAAACTTAGAAAACATTGAGATCTTGAGATCCCTGCATTCAGATTTGCGCTCCATCAAGCTGTGCTTGAATGCAAGAACGTGTTCTTATCTTGTGCTGTCTGCTGTCAGGAAGTGTGTTTGTTCTCTGTATAAGCTGCTCGTTGCCTATACAGCTGGAGTTTCACTTACTGCCCCCTGGAGAACACAGGTGGTACTACAATCTTGAATTGCTTAGATATAATCTAAGCGATTAGGTATCCTTATTACGGTTCGGGTACATGATTAACTGCGTACATTTTTTAAAATGTTATTTTTAGTATAATTAATCGCACTGAATTAACACTTTAAATCAACAGCCCTAATTAATATACAATTTAATAAATTTAAAGATACCCAGTTGTCACTATTTTAATGTCAGGGGTGTTGTGTATAATAAAAAAAAACGCAATAGCTGAAAGTGGGCCGCGATATGATGTAGGGGCTGCGCAATGGTGCTGTATGCCGAAGGGGACAGCGAAACACATGGCCACAAACCACACCACCCCAAACCCCACTCGACAGGTTTGTTCTTTGTTCCCAGTTCACCCCTGACCCCTGTATTGACATTTATGATTGTTAATCAGATGTGTTTTTTAAATATTGATTATTAAAGAACGTATAGAGCAATAGTAGCATCTTGAATATCAAACTTAAAGATGATGTATGTGATTTTAGCCGTTCTACTTCCACAAGACTGAGCAGTTCAACTCAGAATTGTTAAAAACAACTGCAGCAGAATAGCGCCCTCAACTGACAACTGTTATGAATTACATGGCATAAGAATGGCATTAAGCCTCAATAATGTGAATGGCATCACTATGAGAAGGTGCAAAATGATTGACAGGTCGAAAGCGTTGTTTGCCGTTTACAGAGTCTAGAGCGGTCAATACGTGCATCTTATCACGTGACTTGATGAGCACGTTACCGTGGTAACGAAGGCTTCATGGCATTCACCGCGGCATCCACACACAACTCACCTCGCGCCCCACCGAGAGCAAGAACAACATTATAGCGACCACGAGGAGGTTACCCCATGTGACTCTACCCTCCCTAGCAACCGGGCCAATTTGGTTGCTAATGAGACCTGACTGGAGTCACTCAGCACGTCCTGGATTCAAACTCACATCTCCAGGTGTGATAGCCAGCGCCAATACTCGCTGAGATACCCAGACACCCCTGTGGCTATTCTTTTGAAATGATGTGTATTTTAGTGTTTACGGATTGGTCACATTCACTGCCAATGTACTAACGTCACTGTAATCGCATTTGTTATATGACAGGATATAAACATTCTGCCACAAATGCTGTTAATTGAGCTTAACTTGCATGGAACCCGGAATATTCCTTCAGGTAGGAGCAGCATCGCTGACAAAAGAGCATGACTGCCAGTGGTAAATTATCCAAATAATTACGGTAACAATGCATGGTAGGTTTCATGTTAGTCTGATGGGTTTCATTTTTTAGAAAAAGACCTAGTTTTGGGGGAATTCCTGGGGTTTGTTTATTGGTCTAAATTTTGTTTCTGTTTGTAGTCTGTTTCAGTAGATGCTCCAGAACACAGAATGTGGAGACGGAAACTTTGCGTTCTTTTTGAGAGCTGTGTGTTCTTCAACTCTATCTAGACCAGACTGAACCTCAGGACCACACAAGGACCGTGGCTTCAGGGTTTTCTGACGGTCACTAAAAGAATAGATATTCTCAGATATCTCAAATCTACTCTCTTTGGTTCATGAATCATGGATTATTCTTCTGAAGTGAAGAGGAGTTACTTCGGTGACCATGATTACTGACAGAGCTGGAATACTAGAGACTAATCTCGTTTATTTGGGCAAACTCAATTACAGTAACCAATCCCTCATGTAAATGGAGCAGCCTGTAATTCGTTTTGCTGCTGGACTTGTGTTGACCTCAACAACGCTCTGTGCAGTTTAGATTGTCTCAACCAGTCTCAAGAACACACAAAGCTGTTGGAAGAATTCAGCCCAATGCGTGTCCAATAAGGAGCAGTATCTCCTTTATATTTGGAGTTGAAATGGCTCGACCCGGCTCTGGCGTTGTGGTGTCGATGGGGGCGGGGATGGGCTATTCGTCTCAGAGCATGGCCCGTGTGGTGGTCTGGGAATGGTTGAATGAACACAGTCGTTGGAGGCCGTACAGCGCCGCCGTCTGTCATCACATCGAAAACATTCTGAAGGGCGACATGAGAGGAACCGTCATACTGGGGCAAGTGGATCCACAGCTGGCACCCTACGTGATAGACCTGCAGTCCATGCATCAGTTCAGACAGGACACAGGTGAGCAACACACACTACACTACAGTGTTGATCAGATGTTTGTATGATGCTGTTGCTGTAGGTCACTGTCAGGACACAACTCAGCTGTATGTTGTATAAAGGTTTGCCTTGGTGTGAGTGTGTGTGTTCAGTACAAGAGTACAACGTTTAAAGTGAACGTGTGTCAGCAATTAACCTTTTTATTAAGGGGCAAAGTTTTCCCCCTCAAAATTATTTTCTTTTAATTTAAAAGCTTTTTTCTAACCGTATGAAAACACTAGGGCTGTCCATTGATTAAAGTCTTTAAGTCGAATTAATTACATGACATGCCAATTAATTAATCAAATTAATCACATATATGTATCGTAAAGTATTTGCTGAGAGAGACCCCCCAAATAAAGATAATTAAATGAGATTGTATGTATATTTACAGTGGCAAGAAAAAGTTTGTGAACCCTTTGAAATTAGCTGGTATTCTGCATTAATTGTTCATAAAAAGTGATCATCAAAGTAACAAGTGTAAACACAATGTTCTTAAGCTAACAGCACACAAATAATTATAATCTTTTATGTCTTTATTGAACACATCCCATTAAACAGTCACAGTGCTGTGGAAAAAGTAAGTGAACCCCTAGGCTAAATACGTCTATAAAAGCTAATTAGTTCTATCAGTAAAGATGATTGGAATTATTACAAATGTAGAGATATTATGTAGAGGTATGATATTTGCCGTAAGCCCAGGTGGTCGTGGCGTAGTGGTCTAAACTAAAGCACATAACTGGTAATCAGAAGGTTGCTGGTTCGATCCCCACAGCCACCATCATTGTGTCCCTGAGCAAGTCACTTAACTCCAGGGGGGGATTGTCCCTGTAATAAGTGCACTGTAAGTTGCTTTGGATAAAAGCGTCTGCCAAATGCATAAATGTAAATGTAAATGTCCTACTGTTCAGCGCTCAGATGCTTGCTTGAACCATCAGATCCTGCCGGAGGTCATGATAGCAGGGGAGCGTAGTCTCCCTGCTAGAACAACCGCTTACACTTCCATAGTCAGGGGTTGGCAAACCTGAATCCAATTAATGAAACGAGATTGGAGGTGTGGGTTAGAGCAACTTTAACTTATAAATATTTTCAGTTTGCTGTTCACAAGAAGCGTCTGCTGACGTGGACCATGCATCACAAAAAAGATCTCAAAAGACCTACGATCAAGAATTGATGCTTTGCATAGAGCTGGAAAGGGTTACAAAGTTAGCTGGAAGAGTTTAGATGTTCATCTGTCCACAGTGAGACAAACTGTCTATAAATGGAGATGATTTAGTACTATAGGTACTCTCACTAGAAGTGTCCGTTAGATATTCATCTGTCCACAGTTAGACAAACTGTCTATAAATGGAGATGATTTAGTACTATAGTTACTCTCACTAGAAATGGCCGTTAGATATTCATCTGTTCACAGTTAGACAAACTGTCTATAAATGGAGATGATTTAGTACTATAGGTACTCTCACTAGAAGTGTCCGTTAGATATTCATCTGTTCACAGTTAGACAAACTGTCTATAAATGGAGATGATTTAGTACTATAGTTACTCTCACTAGAAGTGGCCGTTAGATATTCATCTGTTCACAGTTAGACAAACTGTCTATAAATGGAGATGATTTAGTACTATAGGTACGCTCTCTAAAAGTGGCTGTTAGATAATCATCTGTCCACAGTTAGACAAACTGTCTATAAATGGAGATGATTTAGTACTATAGGTACTCTCACTAGAAGTGTCCGTTAGATATTCATCTGTTCACAGTTAGACAAACTGTCTATAAATGGAGATGATTTAGTACTATAGTTACTCTCACTAGAAGTGGCCGTTAGATATTCATCTGTTCACAGTTAGACAAACTGTCTATAAATGGAGATGATTTAGTACTATAGGTACGCTCTCTAAAAGTGGCTGTTAGATATTCATCTGTCCACAGTTAGACAAACTGTCTATAAATGGAGATGATTTAGTACTATAGGTACTCTCTCTAAAAGTGGCTGTTAGATATTCATCTGTCCACAGTGAGACAAACTGTCTATAAATGGAGATGATTTAGTACTATAGGTACTCTCACTAGAAGTGTCCATTAGATATTCATCTGTTCACAGTTAGACAAACTGTCTATAAATGGAGATGATTTAGTACTATAGGTACTCTCTCTAGAAGTGGCCGTTAGATATTCATCTGACCACAGTTAGACAAACTGTCTATAAATGGAGATGATTTAGTACTATAGGTACTCTCTCTAGAAGTGGCCGTTAGATATTCATCTGTCCACAGTTAGACAAACTGTCTATAAATGGAGATTATTTAGTACTATAGGTACTCTCACTAGAAGTGGCCGTTAGATATTCATCTGTTCACAGTTAGACAAACTGTCTATAAATGGAGATGATTTAGTACTATAGGTACTCTCTCTAAAAGTGGCTGTTAGATATTCATCTGTCCACAGTTAGACAAACTGTCTATAAATGGAGATGATTTAGTACTATAGGTACTCTCTCCAGAAGTGGCCGTTAGATATTCATCTGTTCACAGTTAGACAAACTGTCTATAAATGGAGATGATTTAGTACTATAGTTACTCTCACTAGAAGTGGCCGTTAGATATTCATCTGTTCACAGTTAGACAAACTGTCTATAAATGGAGATGATTTAGTACTATAGTTACTCTCACTAGAAGTGGCCGTTAGATATTCATCTGTTCACAGTTAGACAAACTGTCTATAAATGGAGATGATTTAGTACTATAGGTACTCTCTCTAAAAGTGGCTGTTAGATATTCATCTGTCCACAGTTAGACAAACTGTCTATAAATTTAGTACTATAGGTACTCTCACTAGAAGTGGCCGTTAGATATTCATCTGTTCACAGTTAGACAAACTATCTATAAATGGAGATGATTTAGTACTATAGTTACTCTCACTAGAAGTGGCCGTTAGATATTCATCTGTTCACAGTTAGACAAACTGTCTATAAATGGAGATGATTTAGTACTATAGGTACTCTCTCTAAAAGTGGCTGTTAGATATTCATCTGTCCACAGTTAGACAAACTGTCTATAAATGGAGATGATTTAGTACTATAGGTACTCTCTCTAGAAGTACCCATCCAGTCACGATGACTCAAAGGGAATACCGCAGAATGCTCAGTGAGGTAAAAAAGAGCCCTAGAGTGACAGATAAAGACTTGAAGGAATCACTGGTACTGGTTAACATCTCTGTTCATGAGTCTACTATACAGAAAACATTAAACAGGTGTGTGTTCATGGCAGGACATCAGGAAGGAAGCCGCTGCTTTCCAACAAAAACATTTCTGCGCACCTGAAGTTTGTCAAAGACCACATTGAATTCCTTTCCCATGTGAGTTTTTCCTGTACTGACAGATCCCTCAGCATGAGTTCTTTAATGCACGCTGTAACTTTAATAAATGTCACCTTACACTTCACAGCAGATGCACTGGAGGACAGATTATCTATATATTATCAAACATACTGGCTATGTGCGCCGCCATATTATTTACTTTGCAGTGCACCATGGGATTCTGAGTTCATTAAGCATGGAAGGTTCTAAAAACATACATCGTACGTGCGAAAGTGTTAATTGCATTAATGATTTTAATGCATTATTTTTTATATAAAGTTAAATCCAAAGTCTTTGAAAAAACACAACATTTATGTCAAATACTTTCATTAAATCTATACATTTTAAATCAAATTGCAATTGAAATAGAAAATTATATTAACTACACGTTCAATAAAACTTGCACACACACACACACACACACACACACACACACACACACACACACACACACACACACACACACACACACACACACACAGTCACACACACACACACTTGTTGAGCACCATCTTTCTGATTTTGTGCATCATCTTTCCATGTTCACTCTTTAATTAATATTTCATGATCTCTTCATCATATTTTGTCGTGTTTGTGCTCGTTTGAATCGGGATATTCTGCTGTAAGTTACTATATGTCATTGTTTATGTTACATGTATGTTTCGGGAAGTAATAAGGAAAAACGTGATAAACACACACTCCTGTTTATTATATTCATGTGTGTCTGTGAGTTTCATACAGTAAAACTCACTGCAGTTTGACCTCTGAGTGAAATAAATCTGTAAAGTGAGATCTTACTAACGATATGCAAAAGAAATGCAATTATTGTATATTTTTTGTTTTCCACAGGGAGTGTGGAATTCCACAGGGATATATATATATATATGTTTTGCAGGTAATTTCTATACCAAATAAGGAGTTAACTGTCATAAAAATGTTTTATTGCTGATATGATGGCAAACAGAACTTCTGTTCGGTTATTGATCGGATGTACAGGAAGTTTATTTTCATTTTAAGAATTTTTCAGTTTAAGGACGTTTTTGCTTTGCATTTCCAACAATAAGCACTGTTGGGACTGTTGTGTCATCACATGATGTCCAATTTAAAATCTTTAAAATAAAAAAAACAGACCTGTGTCAGAGTAAAACCTGACTGAACCTAATAAGAGAATTTTATACGGTTCTGGTCCACCAACTTTAATCTGTGAGTGTGTGAAACCTGAAACCACTCGAGAGAAACGATAATATTCTCAATTGTATGTCTGAACGCTTATTTTAGATGTCCTGGTTTTCCCAAACGGAGAACTCTTAATAGACTGAGTGTGCTGAGATTCATCCGTGTGTGTCCCTCCTTCACTCCTTGGGTCTGTGGTTTCCTCATGTGCAGTACGGATGCAGTCTGTTAAAGTCTAATAAACAGCAGCTGTCGGTAAGGTCATAGTTGAGTACATTTATTATTAAAAATGGAAAGAAAATGACAAGACCCGAATGTCCTTGGTTCCATGAGCTTATTTCATGTGGGACACAAGCAGAACAGAGTTTGATGGTTGTGGGTGGTTGCCCGTGTCAGCAATAAAAAATCCTGGACACAAATTTTCATTGTCAAATAGTCATTTGATCTCATTTAACGTGACATGAGATCAGTCCAGAGGCACTCCAGACTTCCCAAACAGCTTCAGGTGATGTAGATCACGAAGTATGGGGGAATTATAATGCAAAAATGCAAAATAAGTAAATACAGAAGCACTGTCGTGCTCCAATTCCCAGTGCGCTGTAAGTCCTCGTGGTGGCGTAGTGACTCGCCTCAATCCGGTTGGCAGAGGATGAATCTCAGTTGCCTCCACGTCTGAGACCGTCAATCTGCACATCTTATCACGTGACTTGTTGAGCGTTACCATGGAGACGTAGCACGTGTGGAGGCTTCACGCTATTCTCCGCGGCATCCACGCACAACTTACCACCCCCCGAGAGCGAGAACCACATTATAACGACCATGAGGAGGTTACCCCACGTGACTCTACCCTGCCTAGCAACCGGCCCAATTTGGTTGCTAAGGAGACCTGACTGGAGTCACTCAGCACACCCTGGATTCAAACTCACGACTCCAGTTGTGTTAGTTAGCGTCAACTTAGTTATTATCTCCCCAATCTGGAACGCCCAATTCCCAATGCGCTCTAAGTCCTCGTGGTGGAGTAGTGACTCGCCTCAATCGGCGTCAGAGACTGTCAATCTGTGCATCTTATCACGTGACTTGTTGAGCACGTTACCGTGGAGACGTAGTGCGTGTGGAGGCTTCACGCTATTCTCCGCGGCATCCACGCACAACTCACCACACACCCCGCCGAGAGCGAGAACCACATTATAGCGACGACGAGGAGGTTACCCCATGTGACTCTACCCTCCCTAGCAACCAGGCCAATTTGGTTGCTAAGGAGACCTGACTGGAGTCACTCAGCACACCCTGGATTCAAACTAGCGAACTAGTGAACTTAATAAAAAAGGTATTTTTAAAAGATAATGTTGTCCTCTTTATTGTTAGTAAGCTCGTTTAATACAACCTTTTAACTCGGGGTACAAGCTGAATAATAAGTTAAGAGCAAATGATTAATCGCCAAATAATTGGTTTAATAACCATTATATTAATCGATCGTTAGTTACAGAACTAGTTCTGGTTGGTCAAAAGACTCCTGCACCCTCAAGTATCTGACTGGAGTCCCTCCTTCAAAGTCCTGTAAGTCTATGGGGTTTTCAGGTTTAAATGGGAAGTGTGAACTGCAACACATTATTTGAAGGATCATTCATGTCTGGAGCAGGACCACTTACACACTGACAGTATGAGTAATAGTTTTAGTAATGCTTCACTTTACAGATACCACTAATAAGTTATAATGAAAGACTAGAGAGAAAGGGGTTTTGGATTGTGTGGTTAATGAAAATCAGAGCAGACAGTGTTTGAGAGTGTTTGAGTGTCTCTCTGAAGATCGGCTTTGATTTCTTGCCAGACTGAATTGATCTGTTTGTCTCAAGAGAGCGACTGTGTTTTACTGAGCTGTTGTACATGTCTCTCTCTCTCTCGCTCTCTCTCTCACACACTCACTCACACACACACACACACACACACACACACACACACACACACACACACACACACACACACACACACAGAAAGAAAGATATTTAAAAACTGACACTGTCTGCGATCATCTGTTTTGTTCAGTTGACTGGTGTGATCAGTGATGTACAGTATTGTAATTTGAGGTAGTTTAAGGAATGATAATGTTAATTTGTAGTTGTCATACAGTAATGTAAACCACAAAAGATGCTAAATTTATTCATTATGAGTTAAGCTCAACCGCCAGCATTTTTTGGCATAATGTACAGTACAGAAACTGCCCTTCTTAGGGTGACAAATGACTTATTGATGGTGGAGGATGCTGGAGAGTCCGTTAGCGTATATAGTCCAGCATTTGATACAGTTGATCATTCGTTTTTAATCATTAACATGAAAGAAATGGGTAGAAATATCTGGCTTGGCTTTAGACTGGTTTGTTAGAGATGAGATGTCCAGTAAATTGTGGTGTGCCGCAAGGCTCCGTGTTAGGGCCAATTTAGTTTTCTCAATATGTGTTTCCACTTGGTTCTGTGATTCCAAAATGCAACATACATGTTGCAAATCCCAAACATACATACATAAAACATACATATATGCCGCTAAATCCCAATGATCTGACTAATTTAAATGTTCTTGAAGCGTGTATAGCAGATTTAAAAACAAGGATGGCGTGCAATTTTCTGCAGATAAATACAGATAAATCAGAAGATGTTATAATCGGTCATGGTTTTAAAAAATCAGATTGAGTCAGCACTTAATCCTATGAATATTTGTAGTCTGACCTGTGATGCACATAGAGCTGCATTTTATTTATACAGGTTATTATTATTATTGCGTATGAGTGAGTGTGTGTGTTGTTGACTTTGGCCGTTATGTTTGGGGTCAGTGTGGATCACCTCAGGGACACTAGTTGCCATGCCAGTATTTTCACTGCTCTGTTTTGACCGTGAGAAACTTGTCAAAGAGCTGACGTGTGTGTGTGTGTGTATTGTGTGAATTCAGCGCTTTCGAAGGCCTCTGTATGTGGTGTGTGGTCATGAATGTGTGTGTGTGCTCTTTAAATACATGTCTGTGTCTACTGGATGGTCGTGTAAGTGTTTTTCGTGGGAAGTTTTCGTGTGTAGTGTCTCATACCTGTGGATTCTTACTGAGAATGAAACTTATCTTTGTGTGAGAGTGTGTGTGTGTGTGTGTGTGTGTGTCTGTGTGTGTGTGTATGTGTGTGTGTGTGTGTGAGTGAGTGTGTGTGTCTGTGTGAGTGAGTGAGTGCGTGTGCGTGTGTGAGTGTGTGTCTGTGTCTGTGTGTGTGTGTGAGTGTGTGTGTGAGTGAGTGTGGGTGTGTGTGTATGTGCGTGTGTGTATGTGTGTGTATGTGTGAGTGAGTGTGTGTGTGTGTGTGTATGTGCATGTGTGTGTATGTGTGTGTGTGTATGTGTATGTGTGTGTGTGTGAGTGTGTGTGTGTATGTGTGTGTGTGTGAGAGTGTGTGTCTGTGTGTGTGTGTGTGTGAGTGAGTGAGTGTGTGTGTGTATGTGTGTGTGTGAGAGTGTGTGTCTGTGTGTGTGTGTGTGTGAGTGAGTGTGTGTGTCTGTGTGAGTGAGTGCGTGTGTGTGTGTCTGTGTGTGTGTGTGTGTGTGTGTGTGTGTGTGTGTAACATCTGTAGTATCAGTTCCCTGCAACCCTTCTCTCTACTCATATATTCATTGGAAATGATGGTCTATTTTCTCTTGTTCTCTGAGGACAAAGATTCAGACAGTGGACGCTCACACAGGGTTCATACAGAACATGTGTCTATCATCTTACTTTGACTATCATCATAAGGTCTGGTCATCATTGAAGCTTATTCTGGCAAGGTCTGGACGATATATATAATGTGAATATCGTGATTATTTTAATGCGCTTTTTATTTCATTTTTGTAACCATCAGATGAACATTTAGATACAATGTTTACACTCTGCAGCAAGTCAAACTATCAATGACTTAATTAACCCTTTATGCTCTGAAGGTGTTTTTAAAGATTTCCTGTTTCAGTGGAATACCCAAAATGAAAGACTTATAACTCGACAAAACAAACAAGGAGGGTCAAGTGTTTGGTATCAAAATATTTGTAATGATATAGATTATAATTCATTCTAAAACTCTCAGCCTAAGAAACTGCTGAAAAATCACACTCACATCATCGTGTCCAAAAACATCTCCAAACAAATAAAAGATAATAATTGTACATAAGAACTAATTACACATGCAAACACAACAATGACTAAAGGTTTGCATAGCATGCATTCATGATTTTAGTCATGAGATTTCACAGAATGAGTTTCATTCTGTGTCATTTGAGTCATTGGTTGTCACGGCGTGTCTGATTGACAGGAACAACAGGTGAGACTGATAGTCTGAGCAGACAGAACGAATGTGTGGGTGCTTGAGCATTTAGGCCTACATTATTTAATTTCTTTTTTCGTTCTTTGAATTAGTTAATTATATTCATTTAAATCTTTTGATTATTCATATCTTAATTTTTTTAATATTTTTTTATAAATAGTAGATCTATTAATCGCGATTAAGAAAAATTTATGCGTCAAGCTTTTTAAATGAATCGCATGCGATTGACGTGATCATTCCGACAGCTCTAGATGTTTTATGTTCTGTTTAATTTTCGTGAAGTTACAAGTGAAAACGCAGCTGTGGTGGGGGGTGGGGCCGCTCGTGATGCTGCACACCCAGCCTCTAATCAGGCTAATCAAGCCCTTGAGAGGGATAAAGA
>NC_068302.1:41414791-41494791 GCF_025860055.1 Xyrauchen texanus
GTATGTGAGTGTGTGTGTTTGTGTATGTGTGTGTGTGTGTTTGTGAGTGTGTGAGTGTGTGTGTTTTTGAGTGTGTGTGTGTGTGTGTGTGTTTGTGAGTGTGTGTGTGTGTGTGTTTGTGAGTGTGTGAGTGTGTGTGTTTGTGTATGTGTGTGTGTGTGTTTGTGAGTGTGTGAGTGTGTGTGTTTGTGAGTGTGTGTGTGTGTGTGTGTTTTTGAGTGTGTGTGTGTATGTGAGTGTGTGTGTTTGTGTATGTGTGTGTGTGTGTGTTTGTGAGTGTGTGAGTGTGTGTGTTTTTGAGTGTGTGTGTTTGTGTGTGTGTTTGTGAGTGTGTGTGTGTGTCTGTTTGTGTGTGTGTGTTTGTGAGTGTGTGTGTTTGTGAGTGTGTGAGTGAGTGTGTGTGTGTTTGTGTATGTGAGTGTGTGTGTTTGTGTATGTGTGTGTGTGTGTTTGTGAGTGTGTGAGTGTGTGTGTTTTTGAGTGTGTGTGTGTGTGTGTTTGTGTGTGTGTTTGTGAGTGTGTGTGTGTGTGTCTGTTTGTGTGTGTGTGTTTGTGTGTGTGTGTGTTTGTGAGTGTGTGAGTGAGTGTGTGTGTGTTTCTGTGTGTGAGTGTGTGTTTGTGTGTGTGATTGTATGTGTGTGTGTGTTTGTGTGTGTTTGTGTGAGTGTGTGTTTCTGTGTGTGAGTGTGAGTGTGTGTGTTTGTGTATGTGAGTGTGTGTGTTTGTGTATGTGTGTGTGTGTGTTTGTGAGTGTGTGTGTGTGTTATGTGTGTGTGTGTGTGTTTGTGAGTGTGTGTGTGTGTGTGTGTTTGTGAGTGTGTGTGTTTGTGAGTGTGTGTGTTTGTATGCGTGTGCGTGCATGCGTGTGTGAGTATGTGAGTGAGTGAGTGTGTGTGTGTGTGTGTGTGTGTGTGTGTGTGTGTGAGTGTGTGTTTGTGAGTGTGTGCTTGTTTGTGAGTGTGTGTGTGTGTGTGAGTGTGTGTGAGTGTGTGTGTGTGTGTGCGTGTATTTATCACTTTGTGGGGACCAAATGTCCCCATAAGGACAGTAAAACCCGAAATTTTTGACCTTGTGGGGACATTTTGTCGGTCCCCATGAGGAAAACAGCTTATAAATCATACTAAATTATGTTTTTTGAAAATGTAAAAATGCAGAAAGTTTTCTGTGTGGGTTAGGTTTAGGGGTAGGGTTAGGTTTAGGGGATAGAATATAAAGTTTGTACAGTATAAAAACCATTATGTCTATGGAAAGTCCCCATAAAACATGGAAACACAACATGTGTGTGTGTGTGAGTGAGTGAGTGTGTGTGTTTGTGTGTGTCTGAGTGTTTGTGTGTGAGTGTGTATGTGTGTGTGTGTGTGTGTGTGTGTGTGTGTGTGTGTGTGTGTGTCCTCCGCAGCAGCTCTGTGTTCATGTGCTGTGAATTGTTGTTCTCTGCGTCTCAGAGGAAGACTGTGAGAACAGAACGTCCTGCTGTAGTTTAATATTTGTGTGGGTATGTGAATGAGGTCCCAGCTGATCGTTTTATTTCTATAATAATACTAAACATCTGGAATATTACACTGGTATGGTCTCGAAGGACATTTTAGAAGCTGCAAAATTGCAAAAACATGCCGTCACTCACTGACACACATTTACGGCTTAATTTCAAAATTACATAAGAGACTTACAGTCTTAAATCAGGTTTGTTTGTCCTACCACACATTGGCAAATAGTTTTATGTGTATATATATAAATAACACCTTTACTGAGTTTTATGCTTAAAACAATTGCATATAAACCTTATTCAAGCAATATAAAACAAAAAAAGGATTAATGTCTTTTTTTATATCGTATTTTTTCTCCCAATGTTGGAACGCCCAATTCCCAATGCGCTCAAAGTCCTCGTGGTGGCGTAGTGACTCTCAGTTGCCTCCGCGTCTGAGACCGTCAATCCACACATCTTATCACGTGACTTATTGAGTGTGTTACCATGGAGACGTAGCACGTGTGGAGGCTTCACGCTATTCTCTGCGTCATCCACGCACAACTCACCACACACCCCACCGAGAGCGAGAACCACATTATAGTGACCATGACGAGGTTACCCCATGTGACTCTACCCTCCCTAGCAACCGGCCCAATTTGGTTGCTAAGGAGACCTGACTGGAGTCACTCAGCACGCCCTGGATTCAAACTAGCGACTCCGGTTGTGTTAGTTAGCATCAATACTCGCTAATTACTCTAATTAATAAATCTAATAAATCGGCATTGTATCTCCCTGCTCTCTGGATATTGGCGTCGGATGTTAAAAAACTCATATGGGTCGACAGATCCAGGGGGTGGAGCCATGAGTTTTTTAAAGGGGTGGCCCGGCAGGGGCAAGCGATCCATCTGTGGTGGCACAGAAATGGATACAATGACACACGGGACGGAGAGATTTGGCGTTCTGTTCTTGGAACCGTCATATCCTGCCGGAGATAGGAGGCAGGGGCGAGGAGCCTACCCCCATGCAGGACGGGACTCAACAGGTGGTGGTGGGGTGGAGGAGGTTGCCGGCTCACATGTGATTGGCTAGCTAATGGTGCGATGATGTACGGCTGCTAGTCTTCCCGCTAGAACTACGCTGTGCTTACATTACCTGGAAAATCACCTTGTTTTGATGAAAAGTGCTTGATTGTTTCCTCCGTGTAATGTGTGTCCATCAAAGATGAAGCGACTCCACTTTCATTCATTAATGTCTTTTAATATCCTTTCTGTTCTTAAAAATAAGTACTAGTTTTAATCACAAATAGCACTAATGGGCTAAAACAACTGTGTGAGTATGTGAGATGCTCGTTGAACTCTTAAAGTGACAGTAACCTTTTTAGTGCTTGTACACTATACGACTATGGATCACTCCGACTGTCTGACCACAAACTCACATGGAAACTCATGCCCCTATTTTAGGATACATATGACAGACGTACTGTAGCGTTTGATTGGATAACAACCTTTGACATCAGCAACAAGATTTGGTAGCATTGGTACAAGATTATCTATTCATTATTACTTTCTTAAAATAGAACTTGATGATCTAAGGGTCCGCTGACACAGGATGCATTTTGGGGAATATTTTCAGTTGTTGGTTTATGTTTATATACTAGAGTAACATCTTTGCGATGTGTTACTTGAGTCGTGTGTGAACGGCCCTTAATTCCTCTCTCTCTCTCTCTCTCACACACACTCTGTCTCTCTCTCTCTCTCTCTCTCTCTCTCTCTGTCTCTCTCTCTCTCTGTCTCTCTCTCTCTCTCTGTCTGTCTCTCTCTCTCTCTCTCTCTCTCACTACATAGGCAGCATCCTAACCTTTAAGCTTGGATGGGCCCACGAGAAAAAACTGAAATTGTCAAAATATTCATAACATAATTCTTGACCAACACAAAATAGGTTTCGTTTGAAAGTTTAGAAGCTTTCAGTTTTTATCATTTATAAAAAAATGTGCATTGTACATTTTATTGTAATCAGTAAAAACATCAAACTCATCAAATAGTCATGTGACATATGTTGTTGGAAAACAGCTAATTATATGTCTTTAACAATTATATTGGTGCTGCACATATCCCACGTTTTCACTTATAACATCATGAAATATAAACGGAACGTAAAATCTCACATATGATTATTTAGAGTCAGTGATTATCTTTCAATCGAGTCCACACACAAGATAATCAGATGTGTAGATCATTAGATAATCCACATGAAGCACAATGTTACATATGACCACCAGGAGATGGCGCCAAATACACGACACAGACTCAATGATGACTCAAATGACACAGAATGAAACTCATTCTGTGAAATCTCATGACTAAAATCATGTCTGCATGCTATGCAAACCTTTAGTCATTGTTGTGTTTGCATGTGTAATTAGTTCTTATGTACAATTATTATCTTTTATTTGTTTGGAGATGTTTTTGGACACTATGATACATTATATTTGTAATGTTGTAACTTTTGATTGCTTTGACGTATCAACACAATATTTTTATCAGATACAGTCGACATGATTGGGAAGTAGTCTATCATTATCTTTATCATTAAAACATTTGAAAAGTTTTCTTTACAATAATACCAAACACTTGTTTTTTTTTAGTTATAAGCCTTTAATTTTGAATGTACCACTGAAACAGAAATTTTGTGAATTGTGAATTATATATGTAATGCTGCCTTCAAATCTGGCTTAATTCAGTGCGATTAATTTAATTATAAAAAATATTGTTATATTTGTATATACTGATTAAATGCGATTAACCGTGATTAATTAATCGGGACATCATGTAATTAATTTGATTAAAGAATTTAAGCGATTTTATATATATATATATATATATATATATATATATATATATATATATATATATATATATATATTAGGCTGTCAATCGCTTAAATTATATATAAATATATATATATATATATATATATATATATATATATATATATATATATATATATATATATATATATCACCTCTTAACTCAAGCACAACTGGCGGTTAAGAGCTGTTGATTAATCGTTAAAGTATTTGGCCGATTAATCGTTTTAAGAATCATTAGATTTAAGGCTGTCGCAATTTTTTATTTGGCTGACAATTAATTGTTAAATTAATAATTGCGATTATGTTGATTAATTGTTAAATTGATAATTGCAATTATGATGATTAATTGTTGAACAAATAATTGCGCTTATGTTGATTAATTGTTAAATTAATAATTGCGATTATGTTGATTAATTGTTAAATTGATAATTGCAATTATGATGATTAATTGTTGAACAAATAATTGCGATTATGTTGATTAATTGTTAGATTTTTGCGATTATGATGATTAATTGTTGTACTAATAATTGCGATTATGGTGATTAATTGTTGCGCTAATAATTGCGATTATGGTGATTAATTGTTAAACAAATAATTGCGATTATGATGATTAATTGTCTCTTTTAGGGCTTTGTTATATTTTACTTAATTGTTTTATACACATTAAGTTTTATTTGACACATTTAACTTCAAATATATAAATCATAAGAATATATGATTTCCTTTTAAGTCTATATGAATGACATGAAAAATAATGTTTTAAACCTTATGACTGCACGCACAACAGATTTGGGCATTACATTTTCACGATACAGCAAATAAAGCGATCAGACGGTTATTTAATAATCGCAACAGGCAGTCAGAATAATCCTTAATTGCAGTTCTAGTACAATGTGCTCCAACATAAGTAAAACACTTTCTCTCCTTCTGTTTCTCTGTAGGCACGATGCGACCCGTCCAGCGCAATTTCTACGATCCGTCGTCTGCGCCGGGCAAGGGCATCGTGTGGGAGTGGGAAAACGATTGTGGATCTTGGATGCCGTATGACATGGAATTGTGCGTTAGCATCCAGAACGCATACGAGAAGCAGCACCCGTGGCTCGACCTCAGCTCGCTCGGCTTCAGCTATCTGGTGGACTTTGATGGAATGTCGCAAACCAACCGGCAGAGCCAGAGAAAACGACGCATCCGCCGGCGAATGGACCTCGCGTACCCGCTCATCGCCGGATCCATCCCTAAATCGCAGTCCTGGCCCGTGGGCACCAACTCGGGCACTCCGTGCACGTGCCAGCAATGTCTACTTGTGCACAGCACAAGAGTGGCATCCAATGCCTTACTGGCCCTGCAGCAGAGGAAGAAGTTGTACGGGACGGGGGGCGGAGCCAATCAGAACGCTGCTGCCATGAGACAGAGCAACACCTTCACTGGAACCTCCCTTTGGTCGCCCACGATGACAGTTGCCGGAGGTTACCATAACAACATGTCAATAGGTGGAGGAGGGGGTGGGAAAGTGGAGATGAGAGGGGTCAATTTCCCATGTGCCCCTGCGCTGGGCACCCTGCCGCCCAAACACGGGCTTTCTATTAACGGACAGAATAATCTGAACCGCCCGGGAACACAACGCATCACGCCGAGCCGAGGGACCATCCCACCAGGGTAAGAAACAAACACACACACGGGCTGTTTTTACATGATTTGGAGACTGTTGGGAAGCGACCAGCCTGATTTCATAAAGATTTTGTGAACGTGGCAACATTTGTGCTTAATGATATTACGTGGTTTATTACGCGTATCGCGGCAGTTCTGAGGTGAAATGTCCACTGTGTGGCGCTAAAAGTGAGTTAAACGTTCCTCTAAATAGAGTTTTTTTTTTAGGTTAATATACATACGTTCTTTTTTTTGTACCTTACTAGATGTCACTCTTTTCTTTTAATTCAATAATGTTTCAGTTTTGTGGAGATTTACTGTCTTGAACAGGGACGTAATCAGTAGAGTCTTTTTCAAACACCATTAAACATGCTTAAAGCACACACACACACACACACACACACACACACACTCACACACACACTCACATTCACACACACATATACACACTCACACTCACATTCACACACATACACACACACATACACAAACACACACATACACACACACACACACACACACTCACACACACACTCACATTCACACACATACACACACACACATATACACACTCACACACACACTCACATTCACACACACACACACACATACACACACATACACACACACATACACACACATACACACACATACACACACACATACACACTCACACACACACACACACACACACACACACACACATGTTGTGTTTCCATGTTTTATGGGGACTTTCCATAGACATAATGGTTTTTATACTGTACAAACTTTATATTCTATCCCCTAAACCTAACCCTACCCCTAAACCTAACCCTCACAGAAAACTTTCTGCATTTTTACATTTTCAAAAAACATAATTTAGTATGATTTATAAGCTGTTTTCCTCATGGGGACCGACAAAATGTCCCCACAAGGTCAAAAATTTCGGGTTTTACTATCCTTATGGGGACATTTGGTCCCCACAAAGTGATAAATACACGCTCACATACACACACACACACACACACACACACACACACACACACACACACACACAAACCTTTTCTCTGTGTGAAGATCTTTGTTTGAGAGTGTCTTTGATTTAGTTAAACCGCAGATGTTTGTGTGTGAGTGTGTGTATGTGTGCGTGTGTGAGTGTGTGTGTGTGTGTGGGCAGGTTTAAGTGGTTTACGAGGACAATTTTTTAGGTTACAAACTGGTAATTACAAGGGTCTATGCTATAAATTTGGTTAATGAGCACATTTCATAGAATCTATAGTTGTACAGTATAAAAATCAGTATGTCTATGGAGAGTCCTCATAAGGATAGCTTATAACTAATGAGTGTGTGAGTGTGTGTGTGTGTGTGTGTGTGTGTGTGTGTGTGAGAGAGAGGCTTAAATACCCAGGGGGGAAATGAATAATGTATTGAGGCAAAACCGACGCAGCAAACACACACACACAGTAAAGGACTTGATGTCGGGGTGTAAATCGTAGTAAATGTGAAGTGAAGCTGTTCTCTGCAACAACAAACACAGTTCACATAAACAAAACAAACAGTTCCCAGGCGAGCGGTTCTACACACAGGATGAGTGTGGTTAACACAAGGGCACATACAAACACACGTGTCATTGTGCCTGAACATGTGTATAGTAACCAACACACACTCGTGAGCTGATAATGTGCTAGAAGCAGGTATCAGATGGGCACAAAACACTATAGTGGATATCTCATTTGTGAAATTAACCCTATAAAGCCTGGAAAATTAGAATTTTTTGACATTCAATTGTTCTTATTAGACAATCTGTATAAATACATTGTACATAAATGAATAAACAATAATGCACTTTTTTTATGTATCATATTTGAAAATGACTCGTTCAATGATTCTTTCAACAGGAGTCATTCTAAGCTTCTCCTTTCAGAGAGCCTACTCTGCTCTGATTGGTCAGATGTCCCAGTCTGTTGTGATTGGTCTACCGCTTAGTGTAGTGTTTGAGGGCGGGTCAAAGGTGTTCGTGAGCAGCCAATGAAGACCAGAGTCGGGTTTTTTGTTACTAGATTGCGTAGGTTAGTACAGGAAGTAAATCTGGAATTACTAATGACTCGTTTCAGGTGTTCAGAATCGGTTCATTTACTGTCAAAACTTCCATTCCCTGATGGAGGGAACAAGACGTTGTGTCGATGTAGTGACACTAGAGGTCGCTCTTGAGAGCCCTGAAACACTTCAGTCTTTGAGAATAGGCCAATGGGAATTGGCGAGTGGAATTGGTATGCCACTCCCCCGGACATACGGGAATAAAAGGAGATGGTAAATGGTCTGCACTTATATAGCGCTTTCTATTTTAACCTTAGAGGTTACCAATGACGGCAGAGCTGCTATGCAAGGCGCTAGCCTGCCATTGGGAGCAACTTGGGGTTCAGTGTCTTACCCAAGGACACTTCGGCATGTGGAGTTGTGTGGGCCGGGAATCAAACCCGCCGAGACAAGGTCCCGGCCATTTCCGCAGCTAATACAGCGCTGTGTCAAGAGGGACACAACGTCTCATTCGCTCCATCAGGGAATGGCGGTTACGACAGTAACCAAGATGTTCCCCTTCTGTCACTCACTCATAGGGTCTCAGGATCACGTGAGAATCTTCCAGACCAAACTCCAGGCACATTTCGCTGACAGAGAACACTTGCAGGGCCCCGACCCTCTTGATGGAAGTGAGCACGGTCAGGAGGGCGGTCTTTAATGAGACGGCCTTTAACTCAACTGACTCTATGGGCTTGAACAGGGCTCTCCAAAGGCCCAGCAGGACCACGGAGAGGTCCCATGAGTGTACCCATGGGCAGCCCCGCTGTCGAGGGAAGTAAGTGCGAACAAACCTGGAAGTTGGTTTCGGGAAGCAAAAGATGCCCTCCACGACTTTGTCAGTTAATTGTGTACTTCCAGAAAGAAAGGGACCGGGGGTGGGGAGTATCGTGGCCGTGAGCGACGCCCTGAACCCAGGAACCAATCATCTAGCCGCAAGGTCTCAGGGGAGGACAGAGGGTTCTAGTCCAACCTGATACTCGCAGTGGCCTGGGCAAGCATATCGGTCACCTCTGCATTGGCTTTAGACTGGGCGGGCAGACCCGAAGGTGGCAGCCCAGTCGAGTCCTCGGCGCCTGACATTGCCAGTGCGCTCTCCGATGCAACAATCGAGAACTCATCCTGCTCGCGAGCCCCCAAAAAGATGTTGAGGTATCCATGAGGCGAGCTGGTCTCATCTCGGAACTCAACGGGGGCAAATGAGCATACTTGGGAACTGGAGGTCCGTGGTGATTTACCCAAATCGCCTCCAGCGCCATCTTAAGTAGATAGAGTTGCATGGGGGGCGGCTGGAGTGGCTTTCCCCCAGAAGAAGGAAAGCCGTGACCGCAATGATGTCATGGTCATATTCTTGCAATGAGAACATGAACCATCCACAAATGCTGCCTCAGTGTGATTGCTGCCCAGACATGTGAGGCTGCACCTGTGGCCATCGGAGGCGGAGTGATAATGACCACATCCAGGAATCACATACCGTGTGATCATCACCCCTTCCTGCCATCAGTTATTCAACCCTTGGACAGACCTCTGTTTTCCTCGGACAGGAGTCCCTGTACAGCAAGTGTCCAGATGTGTCGTGGTCAATACAGATGCCTCCAAACTTGATTGGAGCACCGTGTGCAACAGGCACGCAGCCGCAAGTTCCTGGACAGGACCATGGCTACGTTGCACATGAACTGCCTAGAGTTGCTTGCTGTACTTTTTGCCCTGCAGAGGTTTCTCCCGCTGATTTGGGGTAAGCATTTCTTGATCCGTTCAGACACCCTGCTATGGTAGCATACATAATTTGCCAAGGTGGCGTGCGTTCTCATCATATGCCACAACTCTTCCGCCATCTCCTACTTTGGATTCAGCAGCGACTAAGGTATCCCGGGCAGCCTCAATGCGTACGCGTGGTCAGGACAAGCAACACTCAGTGGAGAGTGGAGGCTCCACCTCCAGGTGGTCCAGCTGATTTGAGACCAATACAGCGAAGCACAGGTAGACCTGTTTGCTTCCCAGGAAAACTCACACTGCCTGCTCTGGTACTCCCTGTCGGAGGCTCCCCTCGGGACAGACACGCTGGCACACAGCTGGCACACAGTTTTCCCCAGTGAGCCGACATGCACAGGTGCTAGGCAAGGTCAGGGAGGACAAGGAACCAGTCATTTTAGTGGCTCCTTATTGGCCCACTCGGACTTGGCTCTCGGATCTCACACTCCTCGCAACAGCACCTCCCATGGCAGATTCCCCTGAGGAAGGACCTTCTTTCTCAGGGACGAGGCACCCTCTGGCATCCACACCCAGACCTCTGGAACCTCCACGTCTGGGCCTTGAACAGGATGCGTAAGATCTAAGTGGCCTACCACCAGCTGTTGTAGACACGATCAACCAATGCTAGAGCTCTCTCTAACAGGCAGCTTTATGCCCTAAAGTGGCGTCTGTTCGCAAACTGGTGCTCTTCCCGATCAGAAGACCCGCAGAGGTGCACAGTCGGGTCAGTGCTCTCATTCCTGTAGGAGAGATTGGAGCGGCAGCTGTCCCCCTCCACCTTGAAGGTGTATGTAGCTGCTATACCGGCTCACCATGATGCAGTAAACGGTAAGTCCATAGGGTAACACGACCTGATCATTAGGTTTCTTAGAGGTGCCTGGAGGTTGAATCCTCCCAGGCCATGCCTGTTCCCCTCATGGGATCTCTCCATGGTCCTTGCGGGCCTTCAGAGAGCCCCCTTCAAGCCACTAGAGTCAGTTGAGCTAAAAACCCTCTCCCTGAAGACGGCCCTCCTGATTGTGCTCGCTTCCATAAAGAGGGTTGGGGACCTCCAAGTGTTCTCTGTCAGCAACACTCGCCTGGAGTTCAGTCCAGCAGATGCTCCTGTCATCCAAAGACCCCGACAATGCTATGTGCCAAAGGTTCCTACGACCCCCTTCAGGAACCAGGTAGTGAACCTGCAAGCACTGCCCCAGGAGGAGGCAGACCCAGCCTTATTGTTACTGTGTGCTTTGTGCACCTATTTGGACCACACACGGAGCTTCAGACGTTCCGACCAGCTTTTTGTTTGCTTTGGTGGACGGTGGGAAGGGAACGCTGTCTCCAAACAGAGGCTTGCCCACTGGGTCATCGACACCATTGCATTGGTCTATCAGACCCAGGCCGTGTCCATCCCCTTGCAGGTTTGAGCACACTCTACGAGGAGTGTGGCATCCTCGTGGGCACTGGCCAATGGCACCTCTCTAGCAGACATCAGCAGAGCGGCGGGCTGGGCAACACCCAATACCTTTGCAAGATTCTATAATCTCCAGGTTGAGTCGGTCTCATCCCGTGTTTTGTCAGGTCCGAGCACGTAGAACTCAGTAATATGGAACAGCTGACCGGGTGTACCGCTTGCGCATATCGCCTTTCCCCTCCCCTGAGGTGAACACATGCACTCTTACTCTCAGGCGAGCCCACAAACTCACGCTCCCTGGATGTCCTTCCTCCCTAGCCCTCTAGCTCACAAATTCAGTGGAGGAATTCCCGACCAGACCTACTAAGGGTACTAATTACTCTGTACTGGAATTGGTTCTCCACAGGTGTCGGTTATCACGGTAACCCCCTGTGTCATATTTTCCTTTGTATGGTCCGCCTGTCGGTGGACCCGTGTCTCCCTAGGGCAATTCCCTCTGCCCCCGGTCGCTGTGTTTGTAGAGTGCACACAAACACACACACAAGAAGAACGCACTCAAACATACACACATAAGAACGAACACACATAAACACACACAAACACATAAACACACACAAACTAACACACACACACATATACACAAACACATTTATTTTCATCACTCAAGCTCTGCTCTGCACTTTCAGTTCTGTGTAAAGACAGATGACAGTTCAGTTGCACTCTTATGGTAAGTCTGTCCTGGTTTTACCACCATCACCACCAGAGGGCAGTGCCACACACGTTCTTACACGTTTACAGAGAACCGCCTAGTCACCTCTCATAACGTTCTGGCATTGTGGCAGCAACGTTTTGCACAGACATCACTCCTTTTCTTCAGAAAGTGTCAAACTCTAGTTATGTTTTCACAGTAGTAATACTGTATGTAGTAATTATGGCATTTTGGTAGAAACTGGTACATTTCTGTAACGGCATACCTCACCTTAGTTCAAACAGTTCATGCTTATTAAATGTTTGATCAGTTTTGGTGTTCATTACTACAGCAAAGTACCACAGAGTATACAAATACAGGAGTATGTTTATCCTGTAAATATGAGACATTCATTTCAGGAACTAGATATGAGCGCTAAAGACTGCAGATGTCAAATCATCTCAACTGGATTTCCTGTTTCACTTCCTGTCGTAGTATGCATGAGTGAGCGCAGGTGTGTGGGTGCTTGAAGTTTCTGTTTTGTGTTTGTGTTTGTTGAGATCAAGAGGAGAGGTGATGGAGACGGATGGAGACTCGGATGAGGACAGGTAAGATTTTATCTGTAAGAGAGAGAGAGCGAGAGAGAGTTAAGATGAATTAAATCAGAGAAGGAGAGAATCGAGAGAGTGATGGTTCTTTCTTAACTACCTCCATGTTAGTATATGTTGGCAGTGCCATGGTATTGTTTGAAGTACACTAGCATCAAAACTACACACTTGACTGAATGTATGATTCTCATGATCAGTAAAAGCTTTAATCTAAAGGCTGATGCTTGAATGCTTGACATTTAGACAAATGCACAGAGTGCCTACCTATGATTATATATATATATATATATATATATATATATATATATATATATATATATATATATATATATATATATTATATTACTAGAGAGCTTTCTATTGCACAAACGTTTGGAGACGTGTGTTCGTTTATTGTACAAATAATTAATTTAATATTGCTGGTTTTAGTTGCAGTAAACACATGTGCAAAGCCCCTTCATTAACATTTGAGATTGTGTGTGTGTGTTTGTTTGTGTGTGTGTTAGTTTGCAGTTGTGTGTTAGATTGAGGTGTGTGTGTTTGTTTGTGTGTGTGTGTGTGTGTGTTAGTTTGTGGTTGTGTGTTAGATTGAGGTGTGTGTGTTTGTCTGTGTGTGTTAGGTTGAGGTGTGTGTGTGTGTTTTTGTTTGTTTGTGTGTGTGTTAGATTGAGGTGTGTGTGTTTGTCTGTGTGTGTGTGTGTTTGTATGTTTATGCTATTTTTTACGCATTAATGTGCGAACAAGACAGAATAAAAAGGAAATATGACATGTTCTTACGAGTGTCAACGCTTCTACATATTGTGTCTATTATTATTTCTAGATTGTGCATTTGAACTCAAAGAGTTTTTACAAAGTGTGTTACTAATGAATTATAAATAAACCATCGTTTTTTCATATCAGCATTTTCATGCTTATAACTGATATGCAGATGGTTTTAATTTGGTCAGTAATATGCAGATAAATATCGGCAGCAGACACATCGGTTAAAAATATCGGTCTAACTGATTATCGGCCAAACACATGAACGATGTTACCATAGTTCAGGGGTCGTAACCGATGGCTCCATTCACCAATACATGATCGTTTAAAACTGTCTAGAGAGACTTTTCCAACAGGAAGTGTGGCTGCGATTGCAAAGCTTGACGTCAATGACAGTCCAAGTTTTCCAGCTACTCCTGGTGAACAAGGTTTGGAATGAACATTCGGCAAACACAGATTTCATGCCGAGTATTTTGCTGATGTAGCAGCCACTGCAGAAGGTGACATGAAAGACTTCTCTAAGTGATATATAACAAGAAATTAGACACAAAGTTGCACGTTTGATGAAATGTGATTATATTGTGAAGAACAGACGAAAGAAAAGCCGCCGATGCACGTCTCGTTTGATGTGCGTGCGATGAAAGCGCTTCTCCAACACACACGAACATCCTCCACCGAGTTCTGGGACTCGTTTCCCAATAACTATTGATCTTCGCTGTTTAGAGCGATTTTATGAACATTCGTTATTTTTCATGTGCACCCAGGGTGTGATATAGCACCCGCAAAATGTGACAAGACTCAATCCAGTTCACGAGCTCCTCGTTCAAGTGTGTTTCATGCACGAGTCATTTTGCTCACGTGTCTTGGAGCGACACATGACCAGAAATGCTGACGTGTTTGAAGAAACGTTATTATATTTATAAGAACAGAAGCGTGTAATGGGACCCTGTCTCGGGAAACAAGCGCATGTAAAGAGTTTTGGGAGAATAATGTCGTCTATGAGAACGCTGCACATGATCTCTGATCATCTCGTGATGTGACGGAGCGTTTGCTCTTACACATTGTGAACGCAACTCTGCAGGATTCAATTCAATTCAATTCAATTTTATTTGTATAGCGCCTTTCACAACACACATCGTTTCAAAGCAGCTTCACAGAACATCAGCATTAACAGACGACAAAAACTGCAACGTCCATAAAGTCGATTAATCATCATTGTGTAATTTAGACAAAATTTGATTTTAATGGTTTAAAAATAATTAAATGATAATTATATTAACTCTTTCCCTTCCAAACACGGAATTTTCCGGGTTTATGAAAAAGCTTCCGCCAAACACGGAATTTTCCTGGTATCCGTGTTTTAGGTGGAATACGGTAAGAAAGACCCAGACGCATGTTTTGAAAGAGTACGCAACTCTTTGTTCAAAGAAACAGACTGCGATCGTCTTAAACGTAAAGTGGAGTTTTGAGAATGTAGCTCAAAATGTAGATAGAAATGCCTTTTTCTCAGCTTTTTGTCCGAAATGTTGTTTTTGACTAAAGCCTACCTTTAATGCCTTAATGGCATTAAAAATAACAAATGAAGATAAAATAAAATCGTTTTTTATTTGCCTAAAAGCAGAGGCTCAGATCTTTATTTTGATATATAGCATCTTCATATATTCATGGAATTAATTATTCTGCGGGCCATTAAAGTTTTGCTAAAATCGTCAAAAACCCTGACGGTGGCTGGCAACTTTTTTTTTTTAAACGCTGGCGGGAAAGAGTTAATAACCCCAGTGAGCAAGCCGTGAGGCTGACTGTGGCAAGGAACACAAAACTCCATAAGATGTAGATTAATGGAGAAAAATAACCTTGGGAGAAACCAGACTCACTGTGGGGGCCAGTTCCCTCTGGCTAACATTATGAATGTAATGTAAATATTAATTATGTATAGGTAAAATCATGGGATCAGTGATTTTAGGATCAGTAATATATATATATATATATATATATATATATATATATATATATACACACAGGTATATCTGTATTAACACGCCCGGTCCCCAATCGGCCTGATGGGGCGCGCGAGGGATAAAGGCGGCCGATGACGACGGTTCGAGAGAGAGAGGAGAGACAGAAGAAGCTCACTCACCTGTTCTTTGATGTACCGTCGCGTTGTCCTCGAACACTCTGCCACACTCTCCGGTGGACGACAGCCGCTCCTCTCCGGGCGAACCGGAGTCAAACCACCGACCCCCAGCGGACAGAACGCCCCTCCGCTTTTCTGGCGGCACTTGGGGACATTCCTCCGCCCCTGGCAGCGGCCCTACTGCTCCAGGCGATCGGGGAGTTACTTCCCTCCTCCCCTCGCTGATGGCGGTCTTTCCTTGACCCCTCCGCGTTTCTGGGGGACGGCAGGGCAATCCTCCGCCCCTGGCAGCGGCTCCATCGCTCCAGGAGTTCGGGGAATCCAGTACGCAGCCGTTCGACGCATCATGCCGGTCGGGCTACTCCGTCACCCGGCAGATGGCAGCGCGCTCCCCTGGGTGGACGGCAGTGTTGAGGACTCTGCGACGGGCGTCCCTCCTCCTTCCCGGGTTTTGGCGCCAATGTAAGGGGGTTAAGATGGGCAAGGAGGAGGCGAGAACCGGCTTGTCAATATAAATAATAATTTAATTAAAGGGCACCTATTATGGCATTTAAAATGTTCCTAATATTGTTTTGGGAGTCTCCAACAACAGTTCTCTTACGAGAGGTTCTCTCGTATTGCGTAAGCTAGCTTATGCTACGGGAAAGATTCATCTTTTCTGAGATATTGAAGCCAAAAAATTATCCTTAATTTTTGTATCCATTGTCAACGCAGTGCGGCAGCTGCAGACCTTGAGCGGGCTAGCTAGCGAGCTCATAGGTTGCTCTGCGGCAACTGCTGCAGCCTATAGACGAGCTTGGGCTAACTCAGCATCCAATGAGAGGCGCCCGCGCCACTGCATCAAAGCCCGCCAAAAGGGCGTGACTAGAGTGCATATAAGCGTAGTTCGTAGGCTGGAACCCTGATTTTCATCTCTTCAGCGAAGCTCTCCGCATCGCTGACCTGGAAGCCGCGCGCCGCTTGAGGGGCATCTAGCAAGCGTGGACAGCGCTTAGAAGAAGCCGGCCGTCTCAGCCACCTTCAGCCATCCTGCGAAGCTACGCCATCCGACGACGTATCCTTTTATTAAGCAAGCTAGTTCTCAAGAACTATTCACAAAAGAGTACGAAGCGTCTTTTTCAAGATGCCTCGCTCCACTTGCGCCTCATGTCGCTCCTTCTCAGCACAGGAGACCGCCACATCATCTGGCGCCTCTGCCTGGGACTGGGGCACGCAGAGCTCGCCCTCACTGAGGGCGGATGCGATTTCTGCGAGGAGCTACCGATGTCGACCCTGCGGGCTCGACTCGAGCGTCAAAGCAGAAACCGCCAGCCGCTTTACCCTCAGCCACGCGAGGAAGAAGCGCCGCCTCAAAGGCTGCCGGAAACTGTGGTTGAAGCGACTGCCTCGCCGGAGCCTCTCCCTCGAGCATCGCTCACCCTCCCCGCCCCGGACGCCGCAGTTGCCGCCGAGCGGCCGCGACTGCTGCCATCTCGGATGACGAGCGGAGGATAAGGGCTGCTGTTCCATCATGGCTTCGGACAGCGAGGAGTGGACAGGCTCCCAAGCCTCCTCCTCAGCCCAGGAATCCAGCAGGACCCGCGCCGGAGTCGAAGGGAGTTAACACGCCTCCTCACACAGGCCGCCGACCGCCTCGGGCTCGAGTGGTCACCGCCCCTGAGCAGGCACCCAACAGACTCGGACGGCTGCTTTCTTCAAAGCCATCGCCGCTTACACCCGCGCCCGGCCGCCCCTTCCTGCCGGAATTACATACGGAGCTTGCAAAGTCGTGGAACGCCCGCTTTCAGCCAGGACCCGCTTCACACGCCTCCACCTCTCTCGGCCGGTGGACGGCGCCACTGAGAGAGGCTACTCCTCCATCCCCCGGTCGAGGACTCGGTAGCAGCACACCTTTGTCCGCCTCCGCGAGATGGCGCTCCAAGCCTGTGCTCCCGCCTAAGGCCTGCAGAGCGACTTCCGCCTATGTTGGCCGCGCCTATTCCGCCGCCGCTGCCGCGATCTGCTCTGCACTCAATGGCCGTTTTACAGATCCTACAAGCAGACCTTCTTCGGAGTGGGATGAGAAAGGCAGGCACCCAGAGGCTGTTACTGATCTACTGAGCCGACAGACCTCGCCTTCAGCTACCAAAGCTGCAGCCCAAGCTCTAGGGAAGTGCATGGCCTCGCTGACTGTGACCGAGAGACACTTATGGCTAACACTAGCCGACATGGGAGAAGCAGAGCGCTCCACGCTCCTCAACGCACCGCCTCTCCAACCGGTCTCTTCGGCTCCGCGGTGAGTGGCATTGTTGACCGCTTCTCAGAAGTCCAGAAAGCCACCCAAGCCATGAACCTCTTCCTGCCGCGATCGCTTAGCTCCTCTGCAGGCCGCTCACGTGATCAGCCTCCTGCACGAGCCTCTTCACAGCGCCCAGTTCAACAATCTCAGACTTCTCAGCGTCGACAGGGCGGCCGCCTCGATCAGCGCCAGACAGCCGCCGAGACCGCCTCCCCGCTGGCCTCGATCTAAGGTAACGCTGAAACCCGAGCAGCCGAAGTCTTCCTAACTGTGTTGAACAAACGACGGCTCAGTCCGCCGCGGCCGGACCACTGTCAAAGCTTTACCCCTGTCAGTCCCCTTCTCTCAGGCTACTACAGTGGTGAATTTAGCAGCCAACAAGCCGGTGACACTGCCCGCTTGCTCAGACTCAAACGCCGCTTTCACGGCGACCCAAATAAATCTTGTAAAGAGCAAACATGTCTTATGTGTAGAAAAAGTGCCCACAACCCAGTGTTCGCCTCTACACACAAGCATAACACATCCCGGTGCCCCTATCAGAGCACGCTCTCATAAAGCGGTTACTGAACCGCTCGAAGGCCAGAGTCAATGAAGGCGCTCACAAATGCGCAGGCGCTACCATTCTCTGCCCGCTCTGTCACACCGACCAGCCCTATGTGTAGAAAATGTGCCCACAATCCAGTGTTCACTTCTGCACACAAGCACTGCATGTCTCGTGTCCCCACCAGAGCACGCTCACATAAAGCGGTTACGAACCGCTCGAGCGCTAGAGTCAATAAATGCGCCCGCAAATGCGCGTGCGCTACCATTCTCTGCCCGCTCTGTTACACGGCCAGCAACCATTCCTCTGTGTGTAAGTCCCGTGCCCATGACTATGCTTGCGCATCACGTAACAGATGTGACTCTTTCCCCATTCATTCCAATCGGAAGTCACTCACAAAACAGCCTGTTCATGCTGTCTGCGAGCAATCATGCATGAACACACTAAACGCGCCACACATTTTGTTCAGCTCTGTGTGCGGCAATCAGAGCGAATTGGCCATTCACCCTCTAGCGCTACGCTTCAAAGCGTGGGAAGCTATTCCAGGGATATCCAAGTGGGTGTTAAGCACAATACAACAGGGCTATTTGCTACAGTTCGATCGCCGCCTCGCTTCAGAGCGCTGCTCGAAACCACTGTGAACACGGAAGCAGCGTGCATGCTTCGCTCAGAAATAGCAAGCCTTCTGTGCAAAAGGGCTATAGAAAAAGTGCCACCCTCTCTGAGCTGAGTCGGGCTTTACAGCCGTTATTTTCTTGTTCCCAAGAAAGACGGCGGCCTCAGACCCATATTAGATCTCAGGGTTTTGAACAAGGTGCTTGCAAAAAGACCGCTCAAAATGCTTACAATCAGGAAACTCCTCGCGCATGTGCGCCAGGGGACTGGTTTATTTCTCTCGATCTGAAAGATGCATACTTTCAGATTCAGATAAATCCCCGTCACAGGCCATTCTTGAGATTCGCCTCGACGGCCAGGTTTATCAATACACCGTCCTTCCGCTCGGCCTGTCCTTAGCACCTCGTACTTTCACGAAGCGCATGGATGCGGCGCCACACCCCTGCGGAGTCAGGGTTTGCGAATTCTGAACTATTTGGACGACTGGCTGATTATGGCTCAGTCACATATGGAGCTTCTGTCTCACAGAGCAGTTCTCCTCAGCCATCTGAACAGTTTGGGTCTTGCAGTCAATTGGACCAAGAGCTCACTACAGCCCAGTCAGACCATTTCCTTCCTGGGAATAGAACTAGACTCCGTGGCAATGACGGCTCGCTTATCTACACAGCCAAGACGCCGTGTTCAGCTGACTAGCCGCATCTTTTCAGATGAACAGCCTCACGCCTCTGAAGAAATTCCAGAGAGTGCTAGGTTACATGGCCTCAGCCGCAGCAGTACTTCAGCTGGGTTTACTGCACATGCGCCGCTTCAGCATTGGCTAAACACCACGCGTCTCGCCGGGCTTGGGCCACAGGCCGCCAGCCCATCAAGGTGACTCAGACCTGCATATCAGCTCTGCAGCCCTGGACAGTGGCCGAATGGTATCAGCGGGAGTGACAATGGGAGCTGTATCTCGCCGAAAAGTCATCTCGACAGACGCGTCCAACACGGAGTTGGGGCGGTCCGCGAGGGCTCTCCGGTTTTCGGCCTATGGTCAGTTCAGGAAAAGCTCCTTCACATAAATTGTCTGGAAATGATAGCGTCGAGTACGCCGCGGCGCTTTCTCCCGGTCATTCAGGGTCACCACGCCCTGGTCCGTTCGGACAACAGATCTGTGGTATCCTACCTAAACCGTCAGGGCGGTGTCAGATCCAGGAACCTCTTCCATCTGACAAAACGCATACTGAGTTGGTCCCAGTGCCACCTGCGCCGCTGAGGGCGACGCACGTGCCAGGCCACCTGAACGACGGCCCGACAGACTGTCCAGAGACAATATTCCCCAGGGGAATGGTCCCTGCACGCTCAAACAGTCCAGACGCTATGGCACCTATTCGGCAGAGCAGAGATAGACCTCTTTGCGTCCAAAGAGAACTCTCACTGCCCAGTATTTTTCTCGAAGCGAGGACGCGCTGGCCCAGGACTGGCCCAGACGCCCGCTTACGCCTTCCCTCCCGTCTCGCTATTGCCACAGGTAATGCAGAGGATCAGGGAAACGCGTCACTCGGTGCTCCTCATAGCCCCGCTGGGAGAATCAGACATGGTTCCCGGAGCTTACGCAGCTGTCACTGACAGCGCGTGGCCCATCCCAGTGAGAGCAGATCTCCTCTCTCAAGCTCAGCGGCACAATCTGGCATCCCCACCCAGAGCGCTGGGCGCTGCATGCGTGGTGATCAACGACTACCCGTCGCTCTGCCAGAAGGAGTAATAAACACCATCATACACGCTAGAGCCCCTTCCACGAGAAGACTCTATGCGTCAAAATGGTCTGTGTTCTCAAAATGGTGCACCGACAGAGACCTGGACCCACGGACATGTGGGGTGTCGTCGCTGCTCAGTATTTCTACAAGAGCTGCTGGATGAGGGCAGATCCCCATCCACGCTCAAAGTGTATGTGGCGGCCGTTGCGGCGTTCGCTGAACCCTGCACGGCCAGTCATGGGGTAAAAACGAGCTGGTCATCCGCTTCCTCAGGGAGCTAGAAGGATGAACCCCGCGCTCCCATCGGTTCCTATCTGGGATCTTTCTATAGTTCTCGAAACTATGAAAGCCCCCTTTCAAACCACTTCAATCCGTGGATTTGAAATACCTTTCACTCAAAACCGCTTTTCTGACTGCCCTGTCATCAGTCAAACGTGTGGGAGACCTTCACGCGCTGTCTGTCAGCCTGCGTGTCTTGAGTTTGGACCAAGTGACTCCAAGGTCATTTTAAAGCCTAGACACGGCTATGTTCCCAAGGTGATCGGTACTCCTTTCAGAGCACAGGTCATTTCCCTATCGGCGCTGCCAGCACCGGATAGCTGACGCGACGCCAATCTCCTTTGCCCGGTCAGAGCACTGAGATTGTATACTGCACGCTCCGCTGCTTTCAGACGCCCGAGCAGCTTTTCGTTTCGCTCGAGGGCGCACCAAAGGTCTCGCCGCTCGAAACAGACACTATCTAGATGGATAGTGGACGCTATTGCTGCTGCATACGCGTCAAAAGACCTGCCATGCCCGTTGGGCATTAGGGCTCACTCCACTAGAGGCATGGCATCCTCGTGGGCATGGTCCAGCGGAATTTCCATTCACGACATATGTGTGGCAGCGGGATGGACTTCCCCTCCACCTTTGTCAGATTTTACAATATGGAAGTGCCCGCTCTGCAGGCAAAACTACTAGCGGTTTAATACGCTACAGCTCCCCTGGTGAGCTGCACTGATGGGACACATTCCACACAGACCGGCACCGCCGCTCTGTCGTTCCCGTCCTACTATGTGCTTATGTATTACACAATCAATGACCCGCATTCTTGCCGGCCAAATATTATTTCCCCACTCATAAGGGCTCCCCGGGTCCCCCTTAATTCCCTGGGGCTTATACAGTGGATGCTTGAGCGCGACGGCGTTGACAATGGGTTCCCGTGAGCGTAAGCTAGCTTACGCAATACGAGAGAACCTCTCGTAAGAGAACGTATCGGTTACCTAACGTAACCTCGGTTCTCTCTAGATGAGGGAACGAGTATTGCGTAGCCGGCCGTGCTTCGCGCCACGGCGACTTTTCGCTTCAGTCAATGAAAACCAGGGTTCCAGCCTCACGAACTACGCTTATATGCACTCTAGTCACGCCCTTTTGGCGGGCTTTGATGCAGTGAGCGCGGACGCCTCTCATTGGATGCGAGTTCGCCCAAGCTCGTCTATAGGCTGCAGCAGTTGCCGCAGAGCAACCTATGAGCTCGCTAGCTAGCCCGCTCAAGGTCTGCAGCTGCCGCACTGCGTTGACAATGGATACAAAAATTAAGGATAATTTTTTGGCTTCAATATCTCAGAAAAGATGAATCTTTCCCGTAGCGTAAGCTAGCTTACGCAATACTCGTTCCCTCATCTAGAGAGAACCGAGGTTACGTTAGGTAACCGATACGTTTTACATGCATGCAATGACAAAAAACAGTTTTTTGTTGTCTACCTGATTTGCTCAACGACTCCCAAATGATTCGTTCAACGACTCATTTTTCCAAACCCCTCCTTTGCGTGACGCTAATCTGCGGTGATTGGTCAGATGACCCAGTCAGTTGTGATTGTATACTCTGCAGAGATTGTCGGAAACGGAACGCCCATCACCGCTTTGTAGTAAAAAAATCTAAATCAGAGAAGGAATTTGAGTTGATTTATGTTAGCGATCATAGCCCAAAGTTCGTGGTAAACACCCAATCAGTTATTGTTTGCGTTAGCCCAACGCATAAACATATTGATAAAGCACTGCATTACTACAAGTTATTGCTCTATTCTTTATGACAACTCCAATAACATCGACAAACATTTCACATATTTCAAAAACATTGACATTGGAAACCTAGAAGCTGCGCTGAGCGTAACGTACACAACACACACAAATACTTATTAAGCATGCTAAAAAACACATAAAAGCAACAATTATTAATAATACTTACAGGTTGTGATTCGGAGGAGGAAGCTGATCCAAATAAACTTGGTACTGAACCTTCCTTCAGTATCAACCGGCTCATGAATCCACACTTGAAAGCGTTCATGTTCGTAAAGCAATCGTCATTAAAAAGAGGCGAACACAGCACAAGGTTCGGGCGATACTTGTGTGGTATAGTTGTAAATATAAACTCTAGCCACTGATTCTTCACATGCTCGTCCCTGGGCAGTGAAAAAAAGGTCGTTTTTGATACGCACTTCAGAACACAGCGTCTTGTTGTCGACATGATGTTTTCAAGTTTTCCCTGGTGTCAGCCCGCGCAATGAGTGGGCGCGGCCAATTTGATAATTTTTCGTCTTGATGTCACAACGAAAAGGAAAATGACTCATTGGTAAATCGATTCATTAAATTGACTCAGAGTCGACTCCTACTTTTGAGAGACAATAACTTTTTTTACGGTGAACTTTCATATATAAAACTTTGCAGGATGTTTTTGTTCACTTAAATCTGTGTTACACACTACATGAAAGGTCATTTTCAAAATTCCATAATAGGTGCCCTTTAAGCTCAAAACAAAAGCACAAACATAAACACACACATGACGGACATGCCCGTAATTCTCTCTCTCGAGAACCGTCGTCACCGGCCGCCCGTTATCCCTCGCGTGCCTCATCAGGCCGATTGAGGACCGGGCGGGCGACATTCTAGCCCGGCCCCGCCCCCCTCCGCCTTAAAGTTATCTATTAATATTTGCATATTTCTTCGTTTTTGAGTAGGGCAATATAAACATTGTATTTTATTGAAAAACGTTATTCGTTTGTGGGATGACTCTTTCGAAAAAATGCATCAACCAAAAATGTAATAATTGGCTCCTTTAGTGAAAAAAGGTTCCCGACCGCTGCCATAGATCGACTGATCGATAGATTGTCTTTGTGCTTTGTCGGACACTAATCAGTATCATATCGGTCATTAAAAACCAATAAAACTACCGTTTTGATTTCATGTGGTCTTTAAGTGTGTGTAATCTGATGTTTGTGTATATGATGATGTCACAGCATCAGTGTTTTGCTTGTGCTGGATTTAACCTGTATCATCATTCTCAGATGCTGATTGGTCCAATCAGAACTCGGTTTGATTTGAAGTTTACATTTGCATAAAAATGTTGGATTTTATTAGCGTGTGTGAAATATTGCATCCAGGTTCTGGTGGTGTTCATATTCGTTATTAGAGGTTGATGTTTCATGTTATAATGGATCGCTGTGCCTCTGATGTGTGTTTGTTGTGTATTTAGGGTCCCTGCACTTCCTGTGAAAAATCTCACTGGGTCTGGAACGGTCCACCCGGCGTTTGCAGGTACTGATGAAGTCTGATCAAGTTTTCACCCTTGTGTCATTCTAAACCCATTTGACTATTTATTCTGTGTAACTTAAAAGGAAAAAATATGTAGAATGTTCAAGCTGCTCTAAACATCTCCATTTGTGTTTGTGTCGTAATGACTATAAATAACTGTTTTAATGTCACTCCAGACACAACTGATTGTAACGTTCTCTCTTTCTCTCAGGAATGACAGGAATCCTCATGTGTGCCGCGGGGCTCCCCGTGTGTTTGACCCGGGCTCCTAAACCGATCATGCACCCGCCACCTGTCAGTAAGGGTGACCTGAAACCCGTGCCGGGAATCAACGGCATGCGACGCAAGACCAAGAAAAAACACCTTCGTAAGGGTGAGACCACCGAAACCACAAACACCAACAGTGTGTGTGTGTGTGTGTGCGCTCATTCGTGATAGTGTGTGCGTGTGTGCGAGTGTGTGTGTTTGTGTGTGTGTGTTTGTGTGAGTGTGTGTGTGAATGTGCATGAGTGTGTGTGTTTGTGTGTGTGTGAGTGTGCATGTGTTCGTGTGTGTGTGTGCTTGAGTGAGTGTGTGTGTGCAAGTGTGTGAGCGTGTGTGCGTTTGTATGTGTGTGAGTTTGAGTGTGTGTGTGAGTGTGTGTATGTGTGAGCGCATGCGAGAGTGTGTGTGTGTGTGTTTGTATGTGTGTGAGTTTGAGTGTGTGTGCGTGCGTGCGAGTGTGTGCGTGTGTTTGTATGTGTGTGAGTTTGAGTGTGTGTGTGCAAGTGTGTGAGCGTGTGTGCGTTTGTATGTGTGTGAGTTTGAGTGTGTGTGTGTGAGTGTGTGTGTGAGCGCATGTGAGAGTGTGTGTGTGTGTGTGTGTTTGCAAGTGTGTGAGCGTGTGTGCATTTGTATGTGTGTGAGTTTGTGTGTGTGTGTGTGACCGCATGCGAGAGTGTGTGTGTGCAAGCGAGTGTGTGTGTGTGTGTGTGTGTGTGTATGTGTGCGTGTGTTTGTGTGTGTGTGTGTGTGTGTGTCTGTGTGCGTGCGTGTGTGTGTGCAAGTGTGTGAGCATGTGTGCATTTGTATGTGTGTGAGTTTGTGTGTGTGTGTGTGTGTGTGTGCGACCGCATGCGAGAGTGTGTGCGTGCAAGCGAGTGTGTGTGTGTGTATGTGTGCGTGTGTTTGTGTGTGTGTCTGTGTGCGTTTGTGTGTGTGTGTGTGTGGGGGGGGGTGTGTTCGTGTGTGCGTGTCCGTGTGTGTGTATGTATGTGTGCGTGTGTGTGTTTGTGTGTGTGGGTGTGTTCGTGCGTGTGTGTGTGTGCGTGTGTGTGTGTTTTATTTATTTAAAAAGAATTATAGCATATATCTTTATGAAATGATATTTGTGTTCTTGTGTGTTTCATGTCTTGTTTTGCTGATTGAGCAGAACCGTCTGAGCCATTTGACACGCAGAGTGTGAAACGAGTGAAAGGAAGCTGACATGTTTCCTCTTTCAACAAACTGAAAGATGTTACCGTAGATCTGCTAAATGTTGTACTTATAGATTTGTGTTCCTGCAAGATTAATCCAATAGCTGGAATCAATTGTGAAAGGAACACCTTCAGGAACGGATGAAAACATTCACAACTCAGACAGCGAGTGTTTGTTTGTGGTAAACGCGGTAAAGGTCAAAGGAAAAAAAGAGCTTCTAAATGCTGACACTCTGTGTGTTTTAGCTGTACTTTAGACTAAATTTGTCGACCTCGTCTGACAAAACCTCCTTTAGATTAAGGTTAAAATGGTGCCTAAATGAATTTAATTAAAAAATGCTAAATGTTTTTATCTCATGAGCAGCAGGGTTAGCTGGTTTCTACACAGCTAATTACCAAATAAATATAATAAATGGACATGAAACATTGATTTAAAAGAGTCTACAGTGATAAAAGAGACATCACTGAACAGTTTAGCATCATGATACGCAAATATTCATCGTCTTAAAATCTTTTTGTCTTCTTCTAAGTAACAATAATGAACAAACACAATCTGTTTCAAATGATAACACACAAAATATTGTATTGTTCTTATGTATTCATTACATCAATCAAACATTCACAGTGTAGTTTGGCAAAAGTATGTGAACCCCTAGGCTAAAGTCAACAAAAGCGAATTAGAGCCTGGAGATGGCAAACCTGGCATCCAATTAATGAAACGAGATCGGAGGTGTGGGTTAGAGCTACTTTGACGTATAATAATCACTCAAATATTTTGAGTTTGCTATTTAAAAAAGTAGCATCTTCTGACGTGGATCATGACTCACAAAATAGATCTCAGATGACCTACGATCAAATATTGTTGCTTTGCATGAAGCTGAAAAGGGTTACATAGTTATCTGGAAGAGTTTAGATATTCATCTGTTCACAATTAGACAAACTGTCTATAAATGTAGATGATTTAGTACTATAGGTACTCTCTCTAGAAGTGGCCGTTAGATATTCATCTGTCCACAGTTAGACAAACTGTCTATAAATGGAGATGATTTAGTACTATAGGTACTCTCACTAGAAGTGGCCGTTAGATATTCATCTGTCCACAGTTAGACAAACTGTCTATAAATGGAGATGATTTAGTACTATAGGTACTCTCACTAGAAGTGGCCGTTAGATATTCATCTGTCCACAGTTAGACAAACTGTCTATAAATGGAGATGATTTAGTACTATAGGTACTCTCACTAGAAGTGGCCGTTAGATATTCATCTGTCCACAGTCAGACAAACTGTCTATAAATGGAGATGATTTAGTACTATAGGTACTCTCACTAGAAGTGGCCGTTAGATATTCATCTGTCCACAGTTAGACAAACTGTCTATAAATGGAGATGATTTAGTACTATATGTACTCTCTCTAGAAGTGGCCGTTAGATATTCATCTGTCCACAGTTAGACAAACTGTCTATAAATTGAGATGATTTAGTACTATAGGTACTCTCTCTAGAAGTGGCCGTTAGATATTCATCTGTCCACAGTTAGACAAACTGTCTATAAATGGAGATGATTTAGTACTATAGGTACTCTCTCTAGAAGTTGCCGTTAGGTATTCATCTGTCCACAGTTAGACAAACTGTCTATAAATGGAGATGATTTAGTACTATAGGTACTCTCTCTAGAAGTGGCCGTTAGATATTCATCTGTCCACAGTTAGACAAACTGTCTATAAATGGAGATGATTTAGTACTATAGGTACTCTCACTAGAAGTGGCCAGTTAGATATTCATCTGTCCACAGTTAGACAAACTGTCTATAAATGGAGATGATTTAGTACTATAGGTACTCTCACTAGAAGTGGCCGTTAGATATTCATCTGTCCACAGTTAGACAAACTGTCTATAAATGGAGATGATTTAGTACTATAGGTACTCTCACTAGAAGTGGCCGTTAGATATTCATCTGTCCACAGTCAGACAAACTGTCTATAAATGGAGATGATTTAGTACTATAGGTACTCTCACTAGAAGTGGCCGTTAGATATTCATCTGTCCACAGTTAGACAAACTGTCTATAAATTGAGATGATTTAGTACTATAGGTACTCTCTCTAGAAGTGGCCGTTAGATATTCATCTGTCCACAGTTAGACAAACTGTCTATAAATGGAGATGATTTAGTACTATAGGTACTCTCTCTAGAAGTTGCCGTTAGGTATTCATCTGTCCACAGTTAGACAAACTGTCTATAAATGGAGATGATTTAGTACTATAGGTACTCTCACTAGAAGTGGCCGTTAGATATTCATTTGTCCACAGTGAGACAAACTGTCTATAAATGGAGATGATTTAGTACTATAGTTACTCTCACTAGAAGTGGCCGTTAGATATTCATCTGTCCACAGTGAGACAAACTATCTATAAATGGAGATGATTTACTACTATAGTTACTCTCACTAGAAGTGGCCGTTAGATATTCATCTGTCCACAGTTAGACAAACTGTCTATAAATGGAGATGATTTAGTACTATATGTACTCTCTCTAGAAGTGGCCGTTAGATATTCATCTGTCCACAGTTAGACAAACTGTCTATAAATTGAGATGATTTAGTACTATAGGTACTCTCTCTAGAAGTGGCCGTTAGATATTCATCTGTCCACAGTTAGACAAACTGTCTATAAATGGAGATGATTTAGTACTATAGGTACTCTCTCTAGAAGTTGCCGTTAGGTATTCATCTGTCCACAGTTAGACAAACTGTCTATAAATGGAGATGATTTAGTACTATAGGTACTCTCACTAGAAGTGGCCGTTAGATATTCATTTGTCCACAGTGAGACAAACTGTCTATAAATGGAGATGATTTAGTACTATAGTTACTCTCACTAGAAGTGGCCGTTAGATATTCATCTGTCCACAGTGAGACAAACTATCTATAAATGGAGATGATTTACTACTATAGTTACTCTCACTAGAAGTGGCCGTTAGATATTCATCTGTGCACAGTGAGACAAACTGTCTATAAATGGAGATGATTTACTACTATAGTTACTCTCACTAGAAGTGGCCGTTAGATATTCATCTGTCCACAGTTAGACAAACTGTCTATAAATGGAGATGATTTAGTACTAAAGGTACTCTCTCTAGAAGTGGCCGTTAGGTATTCATCTGTTCACAGTTAGACAAACTGTCTATAAATGGAGATGATTTAGTACTATAGGTACTCTCTCTAGAAGTGTCCGTTAGATATTCATCTGTTCACAGTGAGACAAACTGTCTATAAATGGAGATGATTTAGTACTATAGGTACTCTCTCTAGAAGTGTCCGTTAGATATTCATCTGTTCACAGTGAGACAAACTGTCTATAAATGGAGATGATTTAGTACTATAGGTACTCTCTCTAGAAGTGGCCGTTAGGTATTCATCTGTTCACAGTTAGACAAACTGTCTATAAATGGAGATGATTTAGTACTATAGGTACTCTCTCTAGAAGTGTCCGTTAGATATTCATCTGTCCACAGTTAGACAAACTGGCTATAAATGGAGATGATTTAGTACTATAGTTACTCTCACTAGAAGTGGCCGTTAGATATTCATCTGTCCACAGTTAGACAAACTGTCTATAAATGGAGATGATTTAGTACTATAGTTACTCTCACTAGAAGTGGCCGTTAGATATTCATCTGTCCACAGTTAGACAAACTGTCTATAAATGGAGATGATTTAGTACTAAAGGTACTCTCTCTAGAAGTGGCCGTTAGATATTCATCTGTCCACAGTTAGACAAACTGTCTATAAATGGAGATGATTTAGTACTATAGGTACTCTCACTAGAAGTGGCCGTTAGGTATTCATCTGTTCACAGTTAGACAAACTGTCTATAAATGGAGATGATTTAGTACTATAGGTACTCTCACTAGAAGTGGCCGTTAGATATTCATCTGTCCACAGTTAGACAAACTGGCTATAAATGGAGATGATTTAGTACTATAGTTACTCTCACTAGAAGTGGCCGTTAGATATTCATCTGTCCACAGTTAGACAAACTGTCTATAAATGGAGATGATTTAGTACTATAGTTACTCTCACTAGAAGTGGCCGTTAGATATTCATCTGTCCACAGTTAGACAAACTGGCTATAAATGGAGATGATTTAGTACTAAAGGTACTCTCTCTAGAAGTGGCCGTTAGATATTCATCTGTCCACAGTTAGACAAACTGGCTATAAATGGAGATGATTTAGTACTATAGTTACTCTCACTAGAAGTGGCCGTTAGATATTCATCTGTCCACAGTTAGACAAACTGTCTATAAATGGAGATGATTTAGTACTATAGTTACTCTCACTAGAAGTGGCCGTTAGATATTCATCTGTCCACAGTTAGACAAACTGTCTATAAATGGAGATGATTTAGTACTAAAGGTACTCTCTCTAGAAGTGGCCGTTAGATATTCATCTGTCCACAGTTAGACAAACTGTCTATAAATGGAGATGATTTAGTACTATAGGTACTCTCACTAGAAGTGGCCGTTAGGTATTCATCTGTTCACAGTTAGACAAACTGTCTATAAATGGAGATGATTTAGTACTATAGGTACTCTCTCTAGAAGTGTCCGTTAGATATTCATCTGTCCACAGTTAGACAAACTGGCTATAAATGGAGATGATTTAGTACTATAGTTACTCTCACTAGAAGTGGCCGTTAGATATTCATCTGTCCACAGTTAGACAAACTGTCTATAAATGGAGATGATTTAGTACTATAGTTACTCTCACTAGAAGTGGCCGTTAGATATTCATCTGTCCACAGTTAGACAAACTGTCTATAAATGGAGATGATTTAGTACTAAAGGTACTCTCTCTAGAAGTGGCCGTTAGATATTCATCTGTCCACAGTTAGACAAACTGTCTATAAATTGAGATGATTTAGTACTATAGGTACTCTCTCTAGAAGTGGCCGTTAGATATTCATCTGTCCACAGTTAGACAAACTGTCTATAAATGGAGATGATTTTGTACTATAGGTACTCTCTCTAGAAGTTGCCGTTAGGTATTCATCTGTCCACAGTTAGACAAACTGTCTATAAATGGAGATGATTTAGTACTATAGGTACTCTCACTAGAAGTGGCCGTTAGATATTCATCTGTCCACAGTGAGACAAACTGTCTATAAATGGAGATGATTTAGTACTATAGTTACTCTCACTAGAAGTGGCCATTAGATATTCATCTGTCCACAGTTAGACAAACTGTCTATAAATGGAGATGATTTAGTACTAAAGGTACTCTCTCTAGAAGTGGCCGTTAGATATTCATCTGTCCACAGTTAGACAAACTGTCTATAAATGGAGATGATTTATTACTAAAGGTACTCTCTCTAGAAGTGGCCGTTAGATATTCATCTGTCCACAGTTAGACAAACTGTCTATAAATGGAGATGATTTAGTACTAAAGGTACTCTCTCTAGAAGTGGCCGTTAGGTATTCATCTGTTCACAGTGAGACAAACTATCTATAAATGGAGATGATTTAGTACTATAGTTACTCTCACTAGAAGTGGCCGTTAGATATTCATCTGTCCACAGTGAGACAAACTATCTATAAATGGAGATGATTTAGTACTATAGTTACTCTCACTAGAAGTGGCCGTTAGATATTCATCTGTCCACAGTGAGACAAACTGTCTATAAATGGAGATGATTTAGTACTAAAGGTACTCTCTCTAGAAGTGGCCGTTAGGTATTCATCTGTTCACAGTGAGACAAACTATCTATAAATGGAGATGATTTAGTACTATAGTTACTCTCACTAGAAGTGGCCATTAGATATTCATCTGTGCACAGTGAGACAAACTGTCTATAAATGGAGATGATTTAGTACTAAAGGTACTCTCTCTAGAAGTGGCCGTTAGGTATTCATCTGTTCACAGTTAGACAAACTGTCTATAAATGGAGATGATTTAGTACTATAGGTACTCTCTCTAGAAGTGTCCGTTAGATATTCATCTGTTCACAGTGAGACAAACTGTCTATAAATGGAGATGATTTAGTACTATAGGTACTCTCTCTAGAAGTGTCCGTTAGATATTCATCTGTCCACAGTTAGACAAACTGTCTATAAATGGAGATGATTTAGTACTATAGGTACTCTCTCTAGGAGTGTCCGTTAGATATTCATCTGTTCACAGTGAGACAAACTGTCTATAAATGGAGATGATTTAGTACTCTAGGTACTCTCTCTAGAAGTGGCCGTTAGATATTCATCTGTCCACAGTTAGACAAACTGTCTATAAATGGAGATGATTTAGTACTATAGGTACTCTCACTAGAAGTGGCCGTTAGGTATTCATCTGTTCACAGTTAGACAAACTGTCTATAAATGGAGATGATTTAGTACTATAGGTACTCTCTCTAGAAGTGTCCGTTAGATATTCATCTGTCCACAGTTAGACAAACTGTCTATAAATGGAGATGATTTAGTACTATAGTTACTCTCACTAGAAGTGGCCGTTAGATATTCATCTGTCCACAGTTAGACAAACTGTCTATAAATGGAGATGATTTAGTACTAAAGGTACTCTCTCTAGAAGTGTCCGTTAGATATTCATCTGTCCACAGTTAGACAAACTGTCTATAAATGGAGATGATTTAGTACTAAAGGTACTCTCTCTAGAAGTGGCCGTTAGATATTCATCTGTCCACAGTGAGACAAACTGTCTATAAATGGAGGTGATTTAGTACTATAGGTACTCTCTCTAGAAGTGGCCGTTAGATATTCATCTGTCCACAGTTAGAAAAACTGTCTATAAATGGAGATGATTTAGTACTATAGGTACTCTCTCTAGAAGTGGCCGTTAGATATTCATCTGTCCACAGTTAGAAAAACTGTCTATAAATGGAGATGATTTAGTACTATAGGTACTCTCTCTAGAAGTGGCCGTTAGATATTCATCTGTCCACAGTTAGACAAACTGTCTATAAATGGAGATGATTTAGTACTATAGGTACTCTCACTAGAAGTGGCCGTTAGATATCCATCTGTTCACAGTGAGACAAACTGTCTATAAATGGAGATGATTTAGTACTATAGGTACTTTCTCTAGAAGTGTCCGTTAGATATTCATCTGTCCACAGTTAGACAAACTGTCTATAAATGGAGATGATTTAGTACTACAGGTACTGTCACTAGAAGTGGCCGTTAGGTATTCATCTGTTCACAGTTAGACAAACTGGCTATAAATGGAGATGATTTAGTACTATAGGTACTCTCTCTAGAAGTGTCCGTTAGATATTCATCTGTCCACAGTTAGACAAACTGGCTATAAATGGAGATGATTTAGTACTATAGTTACTCTCACTAGAAGTGGCCGTTAGATATTCATCTGTCCACAGTTAGACAAACTGTCTATAAATGGAGATGATTTAGTACTATAGTTACTCTCACTAGAAGTGGCCGTTAGATATTCATCTGTCCACAGTTAGACAAACTGTCTATAAATGGAGATGATTTAGTACTAAAGGTACTCTCTCTAGAAGTGGCCGTTAGATATTCATCTGTCCACAGTTAGACAAACTGTCTATAAATTGAGATGATTTAGTACTATAGGTACTCTCTCTAGAAGTGGCCGTTAGATGTTCATCTGTCCACAGTTAGACAAACTGTCTATAAATGGAGATGATTTTGTACTATAGGTACTCTCTCTAGAAGTTGCCGTTAGGTGTTCATCTGTCCACAGTTAGACAAACTGTCTATAAATGGAGATGATTTAGTACTATAGGTACTCTCACTAGAAGTGGCTGTTAGATATTCATCTGTCCACAGTGAGACAAACTGTCTATAAATGGAGATGATTTAGTACTATAGTTACTCTCACTAGAAGTGGCCGTTAGATATTCATCTGTCCACAGTTAGACAAACTGTCTATAAATGGAGATGATTTAGTACTAAAGGTACTCTCTCTAGAAGTGGCCGTTAGATATTCATCTGTCCACAGTTAGACAAACTGTCTATAAATGGAGATGATTTATTACTAAAGGTACTCTCACTAGAAGTGGCCGTTAGATATTCATCTGTCCACAGTTAGACAAACTGTCTATAAATGGAGATGATTTAGTACTATAGGTACTCTCTCTAGAAGTGGCCGTTAGATATTCATCTGTCCACAGTTAGACAAACTGTCTATAAATGGAGGTGATTTATTTATTTATTAACAATGTCATGGTTCTCCCATTGAAGATATTTCGGCAGCTGCACAAGTGATAGATTATTTAGATGATATCTCATCTGGACATTTGCATGAGTGTAACAAGCTCGCGATCATGATCTGCTCTTCTCTCTGGCGTGCAACAACCAGGCTTCCTCAAATCTTCCTCAGACCTCAAAACTGATGTGACCAATTTCAATTCTAGTGAGACTTTTCTAGTTTAAAGTGTTACGGAGGAAGTCACATCAAACCTCTCAAACAGCAGCAGCCCTGACACGCCAAACAGCACTGAGGAGGAATAGAGCAACACTGTGATATGCGCTAATGTTTTTATTTTATTCATTATGCATCATCACCTTTACAAAATTGTTTCAGGGTTTTACATGAGGAAAAGTAAGTGTTATATTTTGACAAATGTTATAGTTTCATATGAAATAATCTAAAGGTAGAATCTATTAGACCTCATTTTATATCAACAGTAGCAGTTGTAGATAAAGTTTCAAGATGTGTTTCAGCTTGTATTTATTTATTCATAAATACTATAATTAGTTATTATTATTACTATTATTCAAGGCTAGCTACACTGACCTTGCCATGGTAATGAGGAGCCTTTCCTCCTGTGTAATATGTCTGTTTGAATTATGTTTGAAATTAGGAAACAAAAGGGATAATAATGGGCTCATGTAAGTAAATATGCTCTTCAATTTTTAAAAGTTGTCACCCTTTGAGGGCACCAGTGCTGATTGTAAATGTGCTGGAAGTGAATTTCCCCAATCTCACTAGCTGCTGCCTGTCTGTCAGAAAGCTGATGATCCACTGACAGATATTGGTGGGAACAGAGAGTTGGTTTAATTTAGCTCGTAGGATAGTTGGGATGATGGTGTTGAAAGCCGAACTGAAGTCCACAAAAAGGATCCTTGCCTATGTCCCTAGTCTGTCTAGATGTTACAGGATATGATGCAATCCAATGTAACTGCATCATACACAGGCATGTTTGCTCGATTAGCAAATTAAAGGAGATCCAGAAAGGGTCCAGTGATGTCCTTCAGGTGGGCCAACACCAGTCTCTCAAATGACTTCATGACCACAGATGTGGGTTTCTTTGGGGCAGGGATTATGGTAGAGCATTTGAAGCAGTAGGGAACTTCACAGTGCTCCAGTGATCTGTTGAAGACCTCTGTGAATATATGGGCCAGCTGGTCAGCACAGGAATTTAGTCAAGTGGGTGAAACACCATCTGGGCCCTGTACTTTCCTCGTCTTTTGTTTCTGGAACTCCTGACACACATCCTCTTCACAGATCTTAAGTGCAGGTTGAGTAGCAGGAGTGGGAAGAGGGGATGTATTGGGAGGTGTTGATGATTGTGTGAATTGAAGGTCAGAGTACAAGTACAACACAGGTTGTCAGCCACTTTTTGACTCCCTACAGTGTTGGGGGATGGTGTCTTGTAGCTAGTAATGTCTTGTGCAGGTCTAATCCGCATCTATCGGAGAGGCTTGATTGAGGTTATTGCTGCCAAAAGACGATTGACCCGTAATTAAATCCAAGGGTTCACTTACATTTTCCACAGCACTGTGAATGTTTAATGGGGTGTGTTCAATAAAGACATGAAAGATTATAATCGTTTGGGTGCTGTTAGCTTAAGCACATTGTGTTTGTCTATACTTGATGAGATCATATTTCATGACCAATTAATGCAGAAAACCAGCTAATACCAAAGGGTTCACATACTTTTTCATGGCACTGAATACCAGAGAGCAGTGTAATAATGAATTTCATATAAAAGCAATTAAAGTGTGTGGTCTGTCCTTTCTTAGATAGCTTTGTACATGTTTGAGAAACCTGTTTGAAAACTACGTCTTTGGTGGCTTTGTGATTTGGATCTAAATCTTTGTTTGCATCTGTGTCGTGTCTTTATCAGGTAAAAACCCAGAGGATGTGGTTCGACGCTTCACAGAGAAAATCAAAACAGCACCAGATGAGGTGATGATCATCAGATTGTGCACATACGTTGTTCATGAGTGTCATGTGACAGTGTTACTCATTATTGATGTCTATCAGGACTGTACCATCTGTATGGAGAGTCTCGATGTATCGTCCGGATACGAGGGGATTCTGACTTGTAAAGGCATCAAACCGGAGCTGATCGGCAAACTGGGCAGGTGTGGCCACATGTACCATCTTCTGTGTCTCATCGCCATGTACAGCAATGGCAATAAAGTAAGAACACAGTGACATCTGCCTCTCTGAATTACACACTAAACCAATGATCCTGACTTACATGTCTCGATTAAATTAAGCTGTATGTAAAACAATATGTTGCTAAATTATGAATGTAGTCACAGTTAAATAATGTTGTTTGGCACGACACCCAGCAGAGTGACTATATTCCCAATATAAAGTGCCTTAATGGACATTACTTCATTATTCATTAAGTGCCATCACTCTGCTAGAAGAGCCTTGACACGTAAACAGATCTTCCCATAGATTTACAATGACAGAAGGTTCAAATGGGCTAGCGGAATGCTCACTGCCAAAAATTCAAATGTAAACAAACCGACGTAAGGCCTCTAATCTGCAATAGGTCAAAGCAAAGTCTCTTTCTAGCAAGTCAGTCCACTGTCGGCCATCTTTGGAACGCTCTCGGGCGGCTATTTCCAGTCATGCCAGTGCAGCTCCCAGCGACTTCAATGGAGAAAGACCAAAATCTCAAAAACGGTTGGTCAAGATTACGATCAACGAACATTTTTCCAATCAGCAATAAAATCGGACAATACTGGAATCATCAATTGTGATTCTTTATCTCAGATTATGCAAAAAAAATAAAAAATTCCCGGCTTTTATAGTTAATGCACATGCACGTTCTAGAGTTCATTGACAGGTGATGTTGGATTTAAAAGGTGATTGGCTCTTTTACCTGTAAGGCGGGACTCCGCGAGAGCTCCTTGGTTGAGCGATCTGATTTCTCCCATTCATTTTAATAGAAGTGGCCCTTCTCTGCTAAATAATCTCTGTTTAAGTTGCTCTCTATTGGTTATGTTGTTGAATGTTACATTTTGAATTCTGAACATTCTATGAATGTAAGTCAATGGGAAATTTGAAATTAAAAAAAGTATTAAATTGATAAAATAGGATGGAGTCTGTAAGTTAAAGGAAAAGAGAATTCTATATTTAGAATATTTACTTACACTCATGCCGTTCCAAACCTGTATTTTTTTCCATACAATGCAAGTCAATGGGGATCAAAATGTAAAGCCCAAAAAAGCACATAAACGTAGCATAAATGTAACCCATACGATTCAAGTGGTATATTCCACGTCTTCTAAAGCATTAAGATAGATCTGAGGAAGAAACCGTCCCAAATTTAAGTCCCTAGAAAATTGTAGAGAATAAAAATTTCATGTTTGAGGAATATTAATATAGCGCTGCTTTGCAAACCCTGTAAAAATGACTTTTTTGACTGAGTAATAAAATGTACGCTATCATTAATAGTAAATATGTTTGTGAGTCCTGTTGAGTTTTCTTAATGTGGTTTAATGTCTCTCAGGATGGCAGTCTGCAGTGTCCCACCTGTAAGGCTATCTACGGAGAGAAAACAGGCACACAGCCTCCTGGGGAAATGGAATACCACGTTATTCCTCACTGTCTACCCGGATACCCGGATACCAAGACTATACGCATCATATATGACATTCCTGCTGGAATACAGGTATACAAGGAGGCATTTATTGAAACAAAGTGCTGCTGATTTATAGAGTAAAGCAAACGTTCTGTTAGACATATGTTGTGTTATTAAATGCCATGTTGTGCATCGTGCCATCCCAAGCAAAGGGATCACCCTCACGTTGTTCCAAACCCGTATGACTTTCGTTCATCTGCAGAACCCAAAAGGAGATGTTAGATAGACTGTCAGTCTCAGTCACCATTCACATTTAGAATCTCTTCTTCCATACAGTGAAAGTGAATGGTGACTGAGACTAACATCCTCTCTAATATTATAGAATAGTAGCCTGCATTATTATAATTAGGGATAGTTAACCTGAGGACACATCTCTTTTGAAAGATACATTAAAACATCTAAAAAATGGATGTTTGTTTCAAGTTTTGCAGGAGAAATGCATTGCACAGATCTTTACTAGGTCAAGTTGGTTTTGCATGTGAACTGTAGGCTTGTGTTGTATGGTCATTGTTTTTCACTCTGCTGTGTTTTACCATATCTGAAACAGGAAGTGGCTGTGTGGGGACTTCCTGCTCAATGGGGACAGTGACACAGTTTATTTTAGGTCACTAGTTCTTGCATACTTGTGATATACTTGCATACTACAGCAACATTCTGCATCAGTCACCCACTTACTGCCAGCCCCCCCGTCTCTGTCTCTGTCTCTGTCTGACACTTACAACAGCATTCGTCATTAGTACCTTGCATGTTGTATGGAAAGATACAGTTCAACACTAAAAGACTATTTTATGCAAATGTACTGCAGAATAAGTTCCATCTAGTGTGTGTTCAGATGCATGCTACATAATAAAAATAGAAATGATGTCTCATGATGTCACAATCATGAGGATTTCTGAAAGAGCCGTTTCAATAAATGTGCTTTGTGGACTCAAAGGCTCAGCCGATGAACAGAAGCATGTCCCATGTATCAAATCTAAAATCTACCTACAGCTATAGGATGCTTCCTTGCTCCCTATTTAGTGCATGACTTAACCTCCAGTGTGCTGTCTGTCTGCACTGGTCTCAGAACAGTTATAGGAGAGCTATAGGATGCTCCCTTGCTCCCTATTTAGTGCATGACTTAACCTCCAGTGTGCTGTCTGTCTGCACTGGTCTCAGAACAGTTATAGGAGAGCTATAGGATGCTCCCTTGCTCCCTATTTAGTGCATGACTTAACCTCCAGTGTGCTGTCTGTCTGCACTGGTCTCAGAACAGTTATAGAGAGCTATAGGATGCTCCCTTGCTCCCTATTTAGTGCATGACTTAACCTCCAGTGTGCTGTCTGTCTGCACTGGTCTCAGAACAGTTATAGGAGAGCTATAGGATGCTCCCTATTTAGTGCATGACTTAACCTCCAGTGTGCTGTCTGTCTGCACTGGTCTCAGAACAGTTATAGAGAGCTATAGGATGCTCCCTTGCTCCCTATTTAGTGCATGACTTAACCTCCAGTGTGCTGTCTGTCTGCGCTGGTCTCAGAACAGTTATAGAGAGCTATAGGATGCTCCCTTGCTCCCTATTTAGTGCATGACTTAACCTCCAGTGTGCTGTCTGTCTGCACTGGTCTCAGAACAGTTATAGGAGAGCTATAGGATGCTCCCTTGCTCCCTATTTAGTGCATGACTTAACCTCCAGTGTGCTGTCTGTCTGCACTGGTCTCAGAACAGTTATAGGAGAGCTATAGGATGCTCCCTTGCTCCCTATTTAGTGCATGACTTAACCTCCAGTGTGCTGTCTGTCTGCACTGGTCTCAGAACAGTTATAGGAGAGCTATAGGATGCTCCCTTGCTCCCTATTTAGTGCATGACTTAACCTCCAGTGTGCTGTCTGTCTGCACTGGTCTCAGAACAGTTATAGGAGAGCTATAGGATGCTCCCTTGCTCCCTATTTAGTGCATGACTTAACCTCCAGTGTGCTGTCTGTCTGCACTGGTCTCAGAACAGTTATAGGAGAGCTATAGGATGCTCCCTTGCTCCCTATTTAGTGCATGACTTAACCTCCAGTGTGCTGTCTGTCTGCACTGGTCTCAGAACAGTTATAGAGAGCTATAGGATGCTCCCTTGCTCCCTATTTAGTGCATGACTTAACCTCCAGTGTGCTGTCTGTCTGCACTGGTCTCAGAACAGTTATAGGAGAGCTATAGGATGCTCCCTATTTAGTGCATGACTTAACCTCCAGTGTGCTGTCTGTCTGCACTGGTCTCAGAACAGTTTTAGAGAGCTATAGGATGCTCCCTTGCTCCCTATTTAGTGCATGACTTAACCTCCAGTGTGCTGTCTGTCTGCACTGGTCTCAGAACAGTTATAGAGAGCTATAGGATGCTCCCTTGCTCCCTATTTAGTGCATGACTTAACCTCCAGTGTGCTGTCTGTCTGCACTGGTCTCAGAACAGTTATAGAGAGCTATAGGATGCTCCCTTGCTCCCTATTTAGTGCATGACTTAACCTCCAGTGTGCTGTCTGTCTGCACTGGTCTCAGAACAGTTATAGGAGAGCTATAGGATGCTCCCTTGCTCCCTATTTAGTGCATGACTTAACCTCCAGTGTGCTGTCTGTCTGCACTGGTCTCAGAACAGTTATAGGAGAGGTATAGGATGCTCCCTTGCTCCCTATTTAGTGAATGACTTAACCTTCAGTGTGCTGTCTGTCTGCACTGGTCTCAGAACAGTTATAGGAGAGCGATAGGATGCTCCCTATTTAGTGAATGACTTAACCTTCAGTGTGCTGTCTGTCTGCACTGGTCTCAGAACAGTTGTAGAGAGCTATAGGATGCTCCCTTGCTCCCTATTTAGTGCATGACTTAACCTCCAGTGTGCTGTCTGTCTGCACTGGTCTCAGAACAGTTATAGAGAGCTATAGGATGCTCCCTTGCTCCCTATTTAGTGCATGACTTAACCTCCAGTGTGCTGTCTGTCTGCACTGGTCTCAGAACAGTTATAGAGAGCTATAGGATGCTCCCTTGCTCCCTATTTAGTGCATGACTTAACCTCCAGTGTGCTGTCTGTCTGCACTGGTCTCAGAACAGTTATAGAGAGCTATAGGATGCTCCCTTGCTCCCTATTTAGTGCATGACTTAACCTCCAGTGTGCTGTCTGTCTGCACTGGTCTCAGAACAGTTATAGAGAGCTATAGGATGCTCCCTTGCTCCCTATTTAGTGCATGACTTAACCTCCAGTGTGCTGTCTGTCTGCACTGGTCTCAGAACAGTTATAGAGAGCTATAGGATGCTCCCTTGCTCCCTATTTAGTGCATGACTTAACCTCCAGTGTGCTGTCTGTCTGCACTGGTCTCAGAACAGTTATAGGAGAGCTATAGGATGCTCCCTTGCTCCCTATTTAGTGCATGACTTAACCTCCAGTGTGCTGTCTGTCTGCACTGGTCTCAGAACAGTTATAGGAGAGCTATAGGATGCTCCCTATTTAGTGCATGACTTAACCTCCAGTGTGCTGTCTGTCTGCACTGGTCTCAGAACAGTTATAGAGAGCTATAGGATGCTCCCTTGCTCCCTATTTAGTGCATGACTTAACCTCCAGTGTGCTGTCTGTCTGCACTGGTCTCAGAACAGTTATAGAGAGCTATAGGATGCTCCCTTGCTCCCTATTTAGTGCATGACTTAACCTCCAGTGTGCTGTCTGTCTGCACTGGTCTCAGAACAGTTATAGAGAGCTATAGGATGCTCCCTTGCTCCCTATTTAGTGCATGACTTAACCTCCAGTGTGCTGTCTGTCTGCACTGGTCTCAGAACAGTTATAGAGAGCTATAGGATGCTCCCTTGCTCCCTATTTAGTGCATGACTTAACCTCCAGTGTGCTGTCTGTCTGCACTGGTCTCAGAACAGTTATAGAGAGCTATAGGATGCTCCCTTGCTCCCTATTTAGTGCATGACTTAACCTCCAGTGTGCTGTCTGTCTGCACTGGTCTCAGAACAGTTATAGGAGAGCTATAGGATGCTCCCTTGCTCCCTATTTAGTGCATGACTTAACCTCCAGTGTGCTGTCTGTCTGCACTGGTCTCAGAACAGTTATAGGAGAGCTATAGGATGCTCCCTTGCTCCCTATTTAGTGCATGACTTAACCTCCAGTGTGCTGTCTGTCTGCACTGGTCTCAGAACAGTTATAGGAGAGATATAGGATGCTCCCTTGCTCCCTATTTAGTGCATGACTTAACCTCCAGTGTGTTGTCTGTCTGCACTGGTCTCAGAACAGTTATAGAGAGTTATAGGATGCTCCCTTGCTCCCTATTTAGTGCATGACTTAATCTCCAGTGTACTGTCTGTCTGCACTGGTCTCAGAACAGTTATAGGAGAGCTATAGGATGCTCCCTTGCTCACTATTTAGTGCATGACTTAACCTCCAGTGTGCTGTCTGTCTGCACTGGTCTCAGAACAGGTATAGGAGAGCTATAGGATGCTCCCTTGCTCCCTATTTAGTGCATGACTTAATCTCCAGTGTACTGTCTGTCTGCACTGGTCTCAGAACAGTTATAGGAGAGCTATAGGATGCTCCCTTGCTCACTATTTAGTGCATGACTTAAGCTCCAGTGTACTGTCTGTCTGCACTGGTCTCAGAACAGTTATAGGAGAGCTATAGGATGCTCCCTTGCTCACTATTTGTGCATGACTTAAGCTCCAGTGTGCTGTCTGTCTGCACTGGTCTCAGAACAGTTATAGGAGAGCTATAGGATGCTCCCTTGCTCCCTATTTAGTGCATGACTTAATCTCCAGTGTACTGTCTGTCTGCACTGGTCTCAGAACAGTTATAGGAGAGCTATAGGATGCTCCCTTGCTCCCTATTTAGTGCATGACTTAACCTCCAGTGTGCTGTCTGTCTGCACTGGTCTCAGAACAGTTATAGGAGAGCTATAGGATGCTCCCTTGCTCCCTATTTAGTGCATGACTTAACCTCCAGTGTGCTGTCTGTCTGCACTGGTCTCAGAACAGTTATAGGAGAGCTATAGGATGCTCCCTTGCTCCCTATTTAGTGCATGACTTAACCTCCAGTGTGCTGTCTGTCTGCACTGGTCTCAGAACAGTTATAGAGAGCTATAGGATGCTCCCTTGCTCCCTATTTAGTGCATGACTTAACCTCCAGTGTGCTGTCTGTCTGCACTGGTCTCAGAACAGTTATAGGAGAGCTATAGGATGCTCCCTATTTAGTGCATGACTTAACCTCCAGTGTGCTGTCTGTCTGCACTGGTCTCAGAACAGTTATAGAGAGCTATAGGATGCTCCCTTGCTCCCTATTTAGTGCATGACTTAACCTCCAGTGTGCTGTCTGTCTGCACTGGTCTCAGAACAGTTATAGAGAGCTATAGGATGCTCCCTTGCTCCCTATTTAGTGCATGACTTAACCTCCAGTGTGCTGTCTGTCTGCACTGGTCTCAGAACAGTTATAGAGAGATATAGGATGCTCCCTTGCTCCCTATTTAGTGCATGACTTAACCTCCAGTGTGCTGTCTGTCTGCACTGGTCTCAGAACAGTTATAGGAGAGATATAGGATGCTCCCTTGCTCCCTATTTAGTGCATGACTTAACCTCCAGTGTGCTGTCTGTCTGCACTGGTCTCAGAACAGTTATAGGAGAGCTATAGGATGCTCCCTTGCTCCCTATTTAGTGCATGACTTAACCTCCAGTGTGCTGTCTGTCTGCACTGGTCTCAGAACAGTTATAGGAGAGCTATAGGATGCTCCCTTGCTCCCTATTTAGTGCATGACTTAACCTCCAGTGTGCTGTCTGTCTGCACTGGTCTCAGAACAGTTATAGGAGAGCTATAGGATGCTCCCTTGCTCCCTATTTAGTGCATGACTTAACCTCCAGTGTGCTGTCTGTCTGCACTGGTCTCAGAACAGTTATAGGAGAGCTATAGGATGCTCCCTATTTAGTGCATGACTTAACCTCCAGTGTGCTGTCTGTCTGCACTGGTCTCAGAACAGTTATAGAGAGCTATAGGATGCTCCCTTGCTCCCTATTTAGTGCATGACTTAACCTCCAGTGTGCTGTCTGTCTGCACTGGTCTCAGAACAGTTATAGAGAGCTATAGGATGCTCCCTTGCTCCCTATTTAGTGCATGACTTAACCTCCAGTGTGCTGTCTGTCTGCACTGGTCTCAGAACAGTTATAGAGAGCTATAGGATGCTCCCTTGCTCCCTATTTAGTGCATGACTTAACCTCCAGTGTGCTGTCTGTCTGCACTGGTCTCAGAACAGTTATAGAGAGCTATAGGATGCTCCCTTGCTCCCTATTTAGTGCATGACTTAACCTCCAGTGTGCTGTCTGTCTGCACTGGTCTCAGAACAGTTATAGAGAGCTATAGGATGCTCCCTTGCTCCCTATTTAGTGCATGACTTAACCTCCAGTGTGCTGTCTGTCTGCACTGGTCTCAGAACAGTTATAGAGAGCTATAGGATGCTCCCTTGCTCCCTATTTAGTGCATGACTTAACCTCCAGTGTGCTGTCTGTCTGCACTGGTCTCAGAACAGTTATAGGAGAGCTATAGGATGCTCCCTTGCTCCCTATTTAGTGCATGACTTAACCTCCAGTGTGCTGTCTGTCTGCACTGGTCTCAGAACAGTTATAGGAGAGCTATAGGATGCTCCCTATTTAGTGCATGACTTAACCTCCAGTGTGCTGTCTGTCTGCACTGGTCTCAGAACAGTTATAGAGAGCTATAGGATGCTCCCTTGCTCCCTATTTAGTGCATGACTTAACCTCCAGTGTGCTGTCTGTCTGCACTGGTCTCAGAACAGTTATAGAGAGCTATAGGATGCTCCCTTGCTCCCTATTTAGTGCATGACTTAACCTCCAGTGTGCTGTCTGTCTGCACTGGTCTCAGAACAGTTATAGAGAGCTATAGGATGCTCCCTTGCTCCCTATTTAGTGCATGACTTAACCTCCAGTGTGCTGTCTGTCTGCACTGGTCTCAGAACAGTTATAGAGAGCTATAGGATGCTCCCTTGCTCCCTATTTAGTGCATGACTTAACCTCCAGTGTGCTGTCTGTCTGCACTGGTCTCAGAACAGTTATAGAGAGCTATAGGATGCTCCCTTGCTCCCTATTTAGTGCATGACTTAACCTCCAGTGTGCTGTCTGTCTGCACTGGTCTCAGAACAGTTATAGGAGAGCTATAGGATGCTCCCTTGCTCCCTATTTAGTGCATGACTTAACCTCCAGTGTGCTGTCTGTCTGCACTGGTCTCAGAACAGTTATAGGAGAGCTATAGGATGCTCCCTTGCTCCCTATTTAGTGCATGACTTAACCTCCAGTGTGCTGTCTGTCTGCACTGGTCTCAGAACAGTTATAGGAGAGATATAGGATGCTCCCTTGCTCCCTATTTAGTGCATGACTTAACCTCCAGTGTGTTGTCTGTCTGCACTGGTCTCAGAACAGTTATAGAGAGTTATAGGATGCTCCCTTGCTCCCTATTTAGTGCATGACTTAATCTCCAGTGTACTGTCTGTCTGCACTGGTTTCAGAACAGTTATAGGAGAGCTATAGGATGCTCCCTTGCTCACTATTTAGTGCATGACTTAACCTCCAGTGTGCTGTCTGTCTGCACTGGTCTCAGAACAGGTATAGGAGAGCTATAGGATGCTCCCTTGCTCCCTATTTAGTGCATGACTTAATCTCCAGTGTACTGTCTGTCTGCACTGGTCTCAGAACAGTTATAGGAGAGCTATAGGATGCTCCCTTGCTCACTATTTAGTGCATGACTTAAGCTCCAGTGTACTGTCTGTCTGCACTGGTCTCAGAACAGTTATAGGAGAGCTATAGGATGCTCCCTTGCTCACTATTTGTGCATGACTTAAGCTCCAGTGTGCTGTCTGTCTGCACTGGTCTCAGAACAGTTATAGGAGAGCTATAGGATGCTCCCTTGCTCCCTATTTAGTGCATGACTTAATCTCCAGTGTACTGTCTGTCTGCACTGGTCTCAGAACAGTTATAGGAGAGCTATAGGATGCTCCCTTGCTCCCTATTTAGTGCATGACTTAACCTCCAGTGTGCTGTCTGTCTGCACTGGTCTCAGAACAGTTATAGGAGAGCTATAGGATGCTCCCTTGCTCCCTATTTAGTGCATGACTTAACCTCCAGTGTGCTGTCTGTCTGCACTGGTCTCAGAACAGTTATAGGAGAGCTATAGGATGCTCCCTTGCTCCCTATTTAGTGCATGACTTAACCTCCAGTGTGCTGTCTGTCTGCACTGGTCTCAGAACAGTTATAGAGAGCTATAGGATGCTCCCTTGCTCCCTATTTAGTGCATGACTTAACCTCCAGTGTGCTGTCTGTCTGCACTGGTCTCAGAACAGTTATAGGAGAGCTATAGGATGCTCCCTATTTAGTGCATGACTTAACCTCCAGTGTGCTGTCTGTCTGCACTGGTCTCAGAACAGTTATAGAGAGCTATAGGATGCTCCCTTGCTCCCTATTTAGTGCATGACTTAACCTCCAGTGTGCTGTCTGTCTGCACTGGTCTCAGAACAGTTATAGAGAGCTATAGGATGCTCCCTTGCTCCCTATTTAGTGCATGACTTAACCTCCAGTGTGCTGTCTGTCTGCACTGGTCTCAGAACAGTTATAGAGAGATATAGGATGCTCCCTTGCTCCTATTTAGTGCATGACTTAACCTCCAGTGTGCTGTCTGTCTGCACTGGTCTCAGAACAGTTATAGGAGAGATATAGGATGCTCCCTTGCTCCCTATTTAGTGCATGACTTAACCTCCAGTGTGCTGTCTGTCTGCACTGGTCTCAGAACAGTTATAGGAGAGCTATAGGATGCTCCCTTGCTCCCTATTTAGTGCATGACTTAACCTCCAGTGTGCTGTCTGTCTGCAATGGTCTCAGAACAGTTATAGGAGAGATATAGGATGCTCCCTTGCTCCCTATTTAGTGCATGACTTAACCTCCAGTGTGTTGTCTGTCTGCACTGGTCTCAGAACAGTTATAGAGAGCTATAGGATGCTCCCTTGCTCCCTATTTAGTGCATGACTTAATCTCCAGTGTACTGTCTGTCTGCACTGGTCTCAGAACAGTTATAGGAGAGCTATAGGATGCTCCCTTGCTCACTATTTAGTGCATGACTTAATCTCCAGTGTACTGTCTGTCTGCACTGGTCTCAGAACAGTTATAGGAGAGCTATAGGATGCTCCCTTGCTCCCTATTTAGTGCATGACTTAACCTCCAGTGTGCTGTCTGTCTGCACTGGTCTCAGAACAGTTATAGGAGAGCTATAGGATGCTCCCTTGCTCCCTATTTAGTGCATGACTTAACCTCCAGTGTGCTGTCTGTCTGCACTGGTCTCAGAGCAGTTATAGAGAGCTATAGGATGCTCCCTTGCTCCCTATTTAGTGCATGACTTAACCTCCAGTGTGCTGTCTGTCTGCACTGGTCTCAGAACAGTTATAGAGAGCTATAGGATGCTCCCTTGCTCCCTATTTAGTGCATGACTTAACCTCCAGTGTGCTGTCTGTCTGCACTGGTCTCAGAACAGTTATAGAGAGCTATAGGATGCTCCCTTGCTCCCTATTTAGTGCATGACTTAACCTCCAGTGTGCTGTCTGTCTGCACTGGTCTCAGAACAGTTATAGGAGAGATATAGGATGCTCCCTTGCTCCCTATTTAGTGCATGACTTAACCTCCAGTGTGCTGTCTGTCTGCACTGGTCTCAGAACAGTTATAGGAGAGCTATAGGATGCTCCCTTGCTCCCTATTTAGTGCATGACTTAACCTCCAGTGTGCTGTCTGTCTGCAATGGTCTCAGAACAGTTATAGGAGAGATATAGGATGCTCCCTTGCTCCCTATTTAGTGCATGACTTAACCTCCAGTGTGTTGTCTGTCTGCACTGGTCTCAGAACAGTTATAGAGAGCTATAGGATGCTCCCTTGCTCCCTATTTAGTGCATGACTTAATCTCCAGTGTACTGTCTGTCTGCACTGGTCTCAGAACAGTTATAGGAGAGCTATAGGATGCTCCCTTGCTCACTATTTAGTGCATGACTTAATCTCCAGTGTACTGTCTGTCTGCACTGGTCTCAGAACAGTTATAGGAGAGCTATAGGATGCTCCCTTGCTCCCTATTTAGTGCATGACTTAACCTCCAGTGTACTGTCTGTCTGCACTGGTCTCAGAACAGTTATAGGAGAGCTATAGGATGCTCCCTTGCTCCCTATTTAGTGCATGACTTAACCTCCAGTGTGTTGTCTGTCTGCACTGGTCTCAGAACAGTTATAGGAGAGCTATAGGATGCTCCCTTGCTCCCTATTTAGTGCACGACTTAACCTCCAGTGTGCTGTCTGTCTGCATTGGTCTCAGAACAGTTATAGGAGAGCTATAGGATGCTCCCTTGCTCCCTATTTAGTGCATGACTTAATCTCCAGTGTACTGTCTGTCTGCACTGGTCTCAGAACAGTTATAGGAGAGCTATAGGATGCTCCCTTGCTCCCTATTTAGTGCATGACATAACCTTCAGTGTGCTGTCTGTCTGCACTGGTCTCAGAACAGTTATAGGAGAGTTATAGGATGCTCCCTTGCTCCCTATTTAGTGCATGACTTAACCTCCAGTGTGCTGTCTGTCTGCACTGGTCTCAGAACAGTTATAGGAGAGCTATAGGATGCTCCCTTGCTCCCTATTTAGTGCATGACTTAACCTCCAGTGTGCTGTCTGTCTGCAATGGTCTCAGAACAGTTATAGGAGAGATATAGGATGCTCCCTTGCTCCCTATTTAGTGCATGACTTAACCTCCAGTGTGTTGTCTGTCTGCACTGGTCTCAGAACAGTTATAGAGAGCTATAGGATGCTCCCTTGCTCCCTATTTAGTGCATGACTTAATCTCCAGTGTACTGTCTGTCTGCACTGGTCTCAGAACAGTTATAGGAGAGCTATAGGATGCTCCCTTGCTCACTATTTAGTGCATGACTTAATCTCCAGTGTACTGTCTGTCTGCACTGGTCTCAGAACAGTTATAGGAGAGCTATAGGATGCTCCCTTGCTCCCTATTTAGTGCATGACTTAACCTCCAGTGTGCTGTCTGTCTGCACTGGTCTCAGAACAGTTATAGGAGAGCTATAGGATGCTCCCTTGCTCCCTATTTAGTGCATGACTTAACCTCCAGTGTGTTGTCTGTCTGCACTGGTCTCAGAACAGTTATAGGAGAGCTATAGGATGCTCCCTTGCTCCCTATTTAGTGCACGACTTAACCTCCAGTGTGCTGTCTGTCTGCATTGGTCTCAGAACAGTTATAGGAGAGCTATAGGATGCTCCCTTGCTCCCTATTTAGTGCATGACTTAATCTCCAGTGTACTGTCTGTCTGCACTGGTCTCAGAACAGTTATAGGAGAGCTATAGGATGCTCCCTTGCTCCCTATTTAGTGCATGACATAACCTTCAGTGTGCTGTCTGTCTGCACTGGTCTCAGAACAGTTATAGGAGAGCTATAGGATGCTCCCTTGCTCCCTATTTAGTGCATGACTTAACCTCCAGTGTGCTGTCTGTCTGCACTGGTCTCAGAACAGTTATAGGAGAGCTATAGGATGCTCCCTTGCTCCCTATTTAGTGCATGACTTAACCTCCAGTGTGCTGTCTGTCTGCACTGGTCTCAGAACAGTTATAGGAGAGCTATAGGATGCTCCCTTGCTCCCTATTTAGTGCATGACTTAATCTCCAGTGTGCTGTCTGTCTGCACTGGTCTCAGAACAGTTATAGGAGAGTTATAGGATGCTCCCTTGCTCCCTATTTAGTGCATGACTTAACCTCCAGTGTGCTGTCTGTCTGCACTGGTCTCAGAACAGTTTGAAATGCTCCTTATTTTCATCCTAACTCCATATAAATCCTCTGAAACACACATTTATCCGTTTTTGCATGCACTCATTAATTCTCAATGTGATAATATACAGTAAATAAATATTGGAAATATTGAAAATGAGCCTGTAGTCCATGAATGTGCTCATTGTGTTTAACAGCGTGTCGATTCGCGATAAATCACTCAAATGTTCAAAATGGCACATCGGATGAAACTAGAGACTCTTTTGACTCAAACATGTTTCAATGTAAAAACATAATGAGGTTTTTTAACAGATGTCATTTTGTTGCCGTTTCTCCCAAGACACTCAGGCTGAGATTGCCGCCATGTTGTTTCATCACATGACTCAGTGTATCGAAAGTTTAACCCTTTAATGACAGTACAAAGTCTCCTGAACTGAGATCAGTCGGTTTAAATGAAATTAAATTATGCACATCCTATAGCAAAGCCAAAACTTAATGTCCACGCATGTGTACACGGGGTCTCAGGAGGGTCATTGCAGCGTATAGCTGTCATTTCCATCAAATTGTCATTTGCAAATTGTATTATCCAATATCATATATATAAATATATGGGGGTGTATCATAGCGCCCCTGATTGTTTCCATAAAAATAATAATAATTTTAAATAAAAAAAATTTCTTAATTGCTTGACCACCATTTTTGAGTATTTGAATAGAGCAAAATAATCAACTCCTTTAATATTCGCTCACTCAACCGTTCTGTATGAGTCTGTGTTGTGTAAGATGAAAGAGAGAGAGAGATTAAAACTAATCTGTATTCGCTCTAATGGTCTTTGATGTGCATATCTAAAGCTGTGATGTCATCAGAGACGCTTGTTCTCTTCATGTTTGTTCTGTTCCTCTCAATAACAGCACATTAATAAACCACTGACGACTCCTCAGGGCATCGTTAGTATGTTCCTCTCTGTGTGCGCTAATTGAGGGAGTGTTGTGTGAAGTGTGACCATGTGTGTGTGTTTGTGTGTGTGTGTGTGTTTTGCTCAGACAACAGATCATCCCAATCCAGGGAAGAAGTTCAGCACGCGGGGGTTTCCACGTCACTGTTACCTTCCCGACAATGAGAAAGGCCGAACGGTGAGATTCAACCATTTGTTTTACATGTAAAGTGATCAACCAGTGTTGATTAAAGGACAAAGAAACCAAAACTGAGCCTATCTGATCTCTTAAAAATGTCACTGGTCTTATTAAGGACAATTCATCCATTATTCGAAAGAAAACATGTTGTTTTTTATTTTTGTTTAAATAATATTTATTCAAAATGCACCATATTGGTGAGCAGTTTTTCTACACCAGGTTTCAGAAATCTTTTTACATTATGATGTTTTGATCCTGATGTCACTTGCAGAATGTAACTGTTGGATTAAATGAAATTAAATGATGTGTTGCGTATAGCGAAGCCAAAATGCGACGTCCACACATGTGGGCGCAGGGTCGCACGAGCTTAAATATATTGCTCCTATTTAATTTCTTATAATGTATTATTGTGCATGATTAATCAGCGTTAATCTATATTCTTAAACGTTTAACAAAATACCCCATAACTTGGTGATTATATCGGCATTATTATGTTTAAATGATCATCATTGGTTTGATTAGAGTGAAACTAAAAGCAGCTAATATAGTTTTTATTTTATTTTCTACGGCAGGTTTCAAAAGTACCGAAAGGTTATCGATGTTAAAGTGTTTGGTATCACTGTAAATAAAACTTAAAAAATGTTTTAATGATATTGTTTATGATACATTCTGAAACTCTCAGCCTAAGAAACCATTAATAATATTTTAAGAATTTTCTTTTTATTTGGCATTATATATCTGGGTATATATAAGGTAGCTCTGAAAAACATATATATTTGTTTTTTGTTTTTTGCTTTAGTTTTATGCCCAATCACGTCAACCGTATATGAGAATAACTTTGTGTTGATACGACAAAGCAATCAAAAGTTACAACATTACAAATATAATTGATCATAGTGTCCAAAAACATCTCCAAACAAATAAAAGATAATAATTGTACATAAGAACTAATTACACATGCAAACACAACAATGACTAAAGGTTTGCATAGCATGCACACATGATTTTAGTCATGAGATTTCACAGGATGAGTTTCATTCTGTGTCATTTGAGTCATCATTGAGTCTGTGTCGTGTATTTGGCGCCATCTCCTGGTGGTCATATGTAACATTGTGCTTCATGTGGATTATCTAATGATCTATACATCTGATTATCTTGTGTGTGGACTCGTTTGAAAGATAATCACAGGCTCTATATTTCTGGAACATATTTTATGTTCCGTTTATTTTTTCTGAAGTTATAAGCGAAAATGCGGGATATATGCAACATCAACATAATTATCAAAGACATATATTTAGCTGTTACTCGCTATATTTGTGTCTGTGAGTAAAACAAACAGGCTGGTTGTATTTTACTCTTTAAGAGCTTTTCAACAACATATGACACATGAATATTTGATCAGTTTGATGTTTTTACACATTTCAATAATATGTACAGTGCACATTTTTTTTTTAAATAAATAATTAAATTGGAACATTTTTGATTTATCTGCAAATTTCAAAGCACTTGTTCAGTTTTGATCATAATGTCTACATGCATTGGAAAGCTTTTAAACTTTCAAACGAGTCCTATTTTGTGTTGGTCAAGAATTTTATGGCACCGGCGGGCACATCCTAGCTTAAAGGGTTAACCAGTAATATCATTAATGTCCAACCAATTCCTGATGTATAAGATCATACACGATAATTCATCACTTTACGTAAGTTGAAGCGAGGGCTGATGTAGTCTTTAATGTTTTTTATATTCCAGGTGTTGAAGTTGCTGATCACTGCGTGGGATCGTCGTTTAATCTTCACCATCGGGACGTCCAGCACCACCGGCGAGATCGACACAGTCGTGTGGAACGAGATCCATCATAAAACTGAGTTCGGCTCCAACCTCACGGGCCACGGTTACCCCGATCCAAACTACCTGGACAACGTCATGAGGGAACTGGCCGCTCAGGGTGTGGGTGAAGACAACCTGAAGGACTGAGGCGTCGACCGCGCACACCCATTCTGCCCTCATCTGAGGAGTTTGTGAACGCCACGTGACCTCTGACCTCTCTCCAGCGGCTTTAACAGAGAATGACCCAGAGATGGACCGTGAGCTGGGGTCGACCGATGAGAGGAATTTAAGAAAACTCTTTCTGAATCACTGTCATAGCTCTTTCTCTCTATCTTTTTCTATAACGGCTACCCAGAATGCTGCTGGGCGTAGACCAGTGCATGAGGTAGATTTATGCAAACACACATAATGAGAATTTAGGGTTAACATGGTTTATGGTTTTTGAAAGACCGATTCCTCTAGAGAGCAGAATAGCCGTTATAAAGCCCATTTATAATACAGTTTAATGAACGCAAATGAGAAAAGCTATTTAACCCACTAAAACGAAAACTTTTAATAATTGGTTTTCTGCATATATGTGCGTCAGATATGTCAGTGTATCACTACTGATATCTGTTAATCTATCAGACAACATGGAGAACTTTTGTTTTCAATAGCATCACTGGTTCTACAAATATGAAAGGATGTTTTTGGGATGTGATACCTGAATCTTTTGGCACATTCAGTGCGAGAACGGTGCTTGGTTTGGTCTCCGTATAGAACTAATTAAAGCAGAAAGACTTCAGTTGTTGCCGTCTTATAGACAGCTGATGTTTTGGGGCTGTTTTTGATGTTTTCCCAACTTCAAAACATTCGGATACTTTCGATCGTCAGACCCGTACGTGGATTCGTTATTTTCTGACAAGGTTTTTTGCCGACTTGAGCAGCCCCGTTTCAGCTCGAGCTTTTCCAGGAAAATGTCAATATCATAAATAAGGCGAGTAGGTTGTCTTCTTGAAATATGCAATGATTTATATTCTATATCGCTTCGTTTCGCTTCGCTTTGATGGTCTGTTTGCAAACGTTCTTTCCCTTTCGGAAGAGCGGTGTAGTTCTTTGTCTATGTTCGGATTGGTGTATTAGCTTACTATTTACTGAATATGTAACTGAATAGAACACATTATCAAGAATGGATTATGACTTGTAAAGGCCACGGGGCCAATTAAAAGGTAAATGGTCGGCACTTATATAGCGCCATTTTAACCTTAACGGTATTCAAAGTGCTTTACACTGCGACACATTCACCCATTCACACACCAATGGCGGCAGAGCTGCATGTAAGGTGCTAGTCTGCCATTGGGAGCAACTTGGGGTTCAGTGTCTTGCCCAAGGACACTTCGGCACGTGGAGTCATGTGGGCCGGGATCGAACCGTCAACCCTGTGATTAGCAGCCGACCCGCTCTACTAACTGAACCACAGCTGCCCCAATTATCTCCAAGGGCCCCCCTCCAAAAGTTGTTTCATTGTTGATGTGTTTTCGAGCGGGGGGATCGCCAAACTGGATTGTACAACATTAAAACCCAGGGGACCCCTGCTAGTCAAGGGCCCCATTGGCCCGGTCGGTAATCCATCCCTGCGCAATATGCAACAATAAATGTTTTAAACAGTACAATGCTACATTGTGTCATATGACCTCATCACGTTGCAAGTATGTGGCATCTAGTTATTAATTTGGGCATGATTAATTGATTACCACCAATAATAATTTCGACTCGACCCTCCATTTCTTTAAAAAAAAGCAAAAATCGTAATCGTAAGACACTTACAGTGGAGGTCAATGGGGGTCAATCCGTAAACATTAAAATAGCAGTAGTATACTAGTATGCAGTTCTGAACAAGCCCTTGTGTTTGGTTCCGAGACTTCGAGCTGTTCGTGGCCCGTAACAGATAAATCAGCTCGGCCTTTGAAGGTGAAAGTCATTTCCAGAGACCTGCTGCAGTTTTAATGGAGAAACACACTCATTGCAGCATCCCAGGAGATGAGAGCAGAGCATGGTGTGATCCATCACGTTCTGGGAGGTATGCGTTATTGCTTTTCTTGCCGTTCTCATTCCAGGACGTGTGCTGATCTCGAGCGTGAGTGCTGCTTCGGTCTCGAAGGTTTTATGACATTCAGAGACGCAATGCAACCTGCTCTGGATCCCTCTGGGATTTTGATGGGCAGGCTTATCGTTACTTGATGCGTGAACTGTAATTTCCTTTTACAGTGGCTTTAAATTGCCATTGTGAGAAACATACCCTCATATATTCTTGGCCGTGAGCGCAGCATTTCATTCGGAAATCAAGACTTCCTCATCTGTGGGGCGTCTTCTTAAGATGTGTAACGGCTCTTTCAAGTGACTTGTGTCAGTGTTGCCCAATCAAGCGTCTTCTGTATCGTTAAAGAATTAGTTTACCCAAAATGATAAACCATTATGCTTTCCTAAACTCAAATTTCTTTCTTTTCATTTGCGGATCACCAACGAAGATATTTGATGGAGATATGAGGCATTTTTGTCCATACAATGCAAGTCAATGGGGTTCAACACAAGTCAATGTGGATCAACACAAGTCAATGGGGATCAACACAAGTCAATGGGGTTCAACACAATTCAATGTGGATCAGCACAAGTCACTGGGGTTCAACACAAGTCAATGGGGTAATCCATACAACTTTAGTGGTTTAATCCATGTCTTGTGAAGCGATATGTTTGGTTTAAGGTGAGAAAATGTCCAAAATGTAAATGTAGTCTCCTTGACATGATCATGACTCTAAACCGATCATGTCGCTTCAGAAGACATGGATTAACCTCTTCATCTCTGCGGAGTTCAAGTCTCCAAAAGGGGGCGCTATGTCACGAAAACAGTTTTCTCCAAATGCGTAAGTCAGGCATATGAGGTGTCATTTGAAAGCTTAGAATCGAAACTTTTCAGCGATATCCATCACTTCTGCATTTATGTTACATTAAATGACAAAATAAGGCCTGAAATCATTTACGTCGCAAATCAGCGCCACCTAGAGGTCATTTGGTAGAAATATGAATGTGAATAGTCTTTCAAACAGCACTTAAATAGACAAGTCATATATCAAATGAAAGCTCTCATTCTCAGGAATGTGTCTGAATAGTTTTTTTTGTTGCCCAATAACCACAGTTCGAAAGATTTTCAAAAGAATCACAAAGTAAAATATTATGTTTTTAAGACATCAAATACAACCGTCTATTTTATGCACTGATCACTGCTGCATTAAACCGTAAAAAGCTAACTTTAAATCTCCTTTTCCCTTAGGCAGTTTTCTAAAAAATGAGTCATTGTTTACTTTTTTGTGAGGTTGCTTGGCTGAATAATCCAATGTTATATTTTAGATGTCCAGAACAAAATACGCAGTCCATCAGGAAAAGTATGCTAAAAAAATCATTGAAATATAAGTTATCGAATAAATATGATAATATGTTATACATCATTACAAAGGGGAGGATCTCAGCTTTCTATTGACACCTAGATTGAGCTTGTAGTCCACTCAGAGGCCGAGATATTCAATGAAATAATGAGGGTGTTGCTTGAACTGAACATTAGACTGAATGTCTATGTACGAGCACATCTGTGAGGATATAATGCATTAGAGCGCCACCTATATTTTTTGCATTTTGGCACATAGTTAATATGATTAGAGTTGAAGTTAAATCACTATGATGCCTTTATGTCCTTGAAAGTGTTGGTCCCCCATTGACTTGCATTGTATGTACAACAACGCCTCATATCTCCATCAAAATGTCTTCATTGGTGTTCAGTAGAAGACTGAAACATGAGGGTGAATTTTCATTTTTGGGTGAACTACTCCTTTAAGGCTTCTCAGCGATGTGTCTTGTAATGCGTTGAAGTGTATACAGAAGTAAACATATATAATTAAATATGTGATATATCATTGAAGTGTATGTTTAAATTATTTTTCTACTTACACATGGCATACATGTGCATCAGCGTGTATCTACATGCACAAAACACATAGTACATATACGTGTACATATTTAATAAATGCTTTTAGTCAAATCTGACAGTTTGTCAGTATCGTCAGGGACTATTAAAATATGTTATGAATGTCTTATATTAGTAGAGTAGTGATGCAATGATCGCTTTTGCTACATCGATGATATCAAGTGGGAGGAGTTTGTTGCTGTGACTTAAACCCGCCCACCCAAACGAGTGGTGTACCTTTATATATCTGCAGGGAATAATTTAATCATTGAACATTTATTGCTGTTTCATATGTATTGATATTCTGATATTCGTGCTTTCATTGAGTCTGTCAAAGATGGAGAGAGAAATGTTTTTCAGCCTTGAACCGCACTGTGGAAAAACTCATTTCACTAGGTCAATATTTATTTATTTTTATTTGTTTTATGTGTCTTAGTGCCTTCCTGAGCCTGTCCTACAAAAAATAAATCATAAATAATAATAATATCTCTGTCTAAATTCTCAAAATATTTTTTTCTTGCTAGCTAACAATTAGCATGCAGTACCACCCTCTGCCACCAGGTGAAATCTTATGCTTATAAGGTGACAGACGACAGCTGTGGTACATGATATGTTGAGTTATAGTTGTATAAATATAGCGCATGTTTACATACATGGGCCAACAATGTAAAAAAGCACAATATCAATAACAGCATCGATATTCCCGACGGTGAATGTCATCATACAACCAGAAATAACTCCGGTTGTCACACTTAACAACAAATGCTATATAAAGCATATATAATATGAGGTATATTCATTTAATTGTGGGATTTCGTGTATTAGTAGACTCTCAAAAATTATATATGTTTCTTTCCTTGATTAAGATTTCATGCTTAGTGGCACTTGCTGGCCGAGGTTGGTACTGCATGCAAATTTTTAGCTAGCAAGCAGGAAAAATTAAAATCTAGTTTTTGTTCTTGAGGAGGGGAAAAATAATGTAGCAATTTTTTTTTTATTTTTTTTTTTTCATTTTTTTTGGGGGGATTAATAATTCAAATATATATATATATATATATATATAAAAATTTTGTCTTTTTTTTTTTTTTTTACGACATTTGGGCTCAGGAAGGCACTAAGGCACCTAAAAAATAAAACAAAAAATCACCTACAGAAAATAAATTTTCACGGTGTGTTTTTGGGATTCTGTATGTGCAAATCTACATTTCAGTTCGAATTTCAGCATAAATTTGAGATTGCTAAATGACACAATTAGCCAACTGTATTTTGAATCTCACAAAATGTGTTAAATCCATAAGAAGCAAGTTGATTTAAAAGACTTCTTATAATATGATCATTTTGGGTTATAATTGCTATGAATGTACAAGGACACAGTGTGTTTTTAAGTGTGCATTTCTTGTATGTTCTCCTCCATTTTTATTTATCGCTTTTAATCATTTCACAGTTCATTTCGGACAAATGTAGTTTAAAAACTGCATGTTTAATACTTTTACAATAATGAAATGTTTAAGATGCTACAGTGCAGGACATGCTGTCATGTTGACGACCCAAATATTAAGAAAGTACATTAATCCCAGGTTTGATCAAACGTTCATTGTAAATAAAAGAATTTGGGGATTTTAACTGGATCAAAAGCTGGTGTTTGTGCAGATCCTGTAGCTTTAATGAGCTGGTGAATTTCTTGTTATGTAGATTCAATGCATTGACCTTGTTGCAAGACATGTAAAGAGAAAAAGGAAGGTTGAGATATTGATTTGAGGAGGTGACAGACTTTATAATAGTGAGATATTTGAGAGATTTGGTTTTAATATGCAAAGTTTTGCAATGGATGTTTTCTGCTGTTTTGTTTTTTCTTGCTTGCTCTGGACGCTCTTTTCAAAGGTGACTAATTAGACCCCCCTCATTAGTCCTAATGAGATCATTTATTACCCGTCCATCCCAAAAATAGCTGGCACACGTCAGTTTTCAATGTTTGACTGTGTTTGCAATATTTGAGCCGTTTTACGGTGATATTTGGAGGCGATTCGTCCTCTCGGCTGTATGTTGCTAATGTGCTTTTATGATGTTTGTTTTTATGGCTTCTGGCTCACCTGAACATTGTCGATGGCAGATCAGCTGAATTAAGGCCATATGGCACCGAAACACCTGCTGACAAACCTCTAGACTTCTCTTGATGAATGTGTTTAATCTTAATTTATAGAAAGGATATTATGGTAAATGATGAAGTGTTTTGGGGGGCAGCGGCTACTTCCAACAAACCCCTCAACCCTCCTGTGGTATTGAAAAATGGCACCTCCCTTTGGTATTCACGGTCATTATGGACCGGACGGTTTAGATGTTTAATCTGATGCTGATGATGATGATGCTGATGATGATGATGATGCTGATGATGATGATGATGATGATGATGATGATGTTGTTCCTGAAGTAGGATCAATACACTTATGCATTTCTGTGGGGATTTCGTGCTGTTTTGAACGTATTTACATGTACATTTCTACATTTTACCATTAATTCGCATATACAATTAAGCACATTTTATGGGGGAAACAAATGACAAATTCGGAATCTACACTTCTATAAGTTGACACATGAAGAAACTATGAGAATGTGGCATAAATTGATCTGGTCATCTGATGAATAAAATATAAATAATGAGTTGAACATCATGTAACAGCCAGTAGATGACTGTAGACACACACTGATGACTTATTATCAGGGCTGGACTGGTAATCTGGCATACCGGGTATTTTCCCGGTGGGCCGACGCACTTTGACGAACCAATCAGGGATGGACTGGCCATCGGGAAAACCGTGCGGGCCGGTGGGTCAGCTGCGAAACGTGTTGAATGAGCCGTGACAAGCAAAAATGAGCTGCAACGATGTGCAGAAAAGGAGAGTGAACAACCCCCCACCAACTTTTGATCACCCCCTCTGAACAGGTTTTGGGCCAGTTGCCATGTATAATCCCAGGCCGATTTCTCTTCCCAGTCCAGCCCTGCTTATTAATATATGCATTATATGCATTTGATATATATTCAGACATGATCAAACTATTATTTGTCACATTTTAGCATTTTAAAATTGAGTTTTTGCAGTTAATGTCATTATGCTGCGATCAAACCTGACCATGATGTTACAAAGAGAAAACACAGAATAAGCTTTTGTTTTTTCTGCATGGTGGCTGATTAATTGATTGTACATTGATTGTGACAGATCCAAAAAAATCTAATCATTTTCAGTCATTTTCAATGATCGGTCAAATTTGACCGTAAATACCAAAGGTGTCGCAAAATCAATCCCCAATGTTCAGATGGCTAATGGAGGGAAAATTCAACAAGTCTTGTCCTGCTCGGATGAAGGAAACGTTAGAATTGTCCCCGAACAACAGATAGTCCCGCCCCAAACTCACGCCATTGGTTGAGTCAGTGTTGCTGTGTTTTGGTGTCACAGTGTTTACACGTTTGGGGAAACTCAACCTACTGATGGTTTATTTCTATGTTTCTCTGCATATTAATTTGGGATCCAAAAAACGACACAGAATCACATTTAAGGGGTTTGTTGAAGCTAGCTGCAGATTTTTAAGGATTTTCAGCCTTGACAGACCATTGAACAGATGTTTGTCTTTATCGTTCTTTGCCTTTTGTCATCTGTCGTTTTTCTTTCACCTTTCACACGATTCGGATCCTTCCGTCGACGCACACGTCCATCTGTTGATCTCAAACAAAAGGCGCATGGATTTTCTCATTGAACTCTTACAGGCAATATAATTACCATGTACATTAGGAGAATCTATTTAAAATATCGGACGAATTGTTGTTTGATGAAACGATACAAGGGCTTTTATGATACGTGTCTTAATCTGTTATGATCTTGTTGCATGTTTGTGTTTTCAGTTAAATAAACTCTATTGAGAATTATTTAATCAGATCTTCTCCTTGTATTTCTTCTTGTCCTCTATTCTTTTGTCTGTAAAGTTTATACAGAATTGCTTAGTGCATGGGCGAGTTAAGGGGGCTGGTGGGGCATTGCCTCCCCTTTAACTCGACCATGCATTGAAAGCGTTTTTGTGTCCGTCTGCACTGTTTTTTGGATGTAAACATTGGCTATACAGATGTCTTTGACCTTTGCGCCACCTCTCGCTGTTTATTCAGCGTCTAATTTAATTTAAAATGAACTTCGTCTTAAAACAACAGCTTGGTTTTGTGTTTCGTTCTTACATTGGACTATGTGTAGATTTTAATAGCAAAATAAAAACCATTTAAGGTGCGTTCACACTGATAACAATGTACAGCATTGAGGTGAAGGAACTCATGGTGTAAATCCCATACACCAATTAAAATACATTTAATTACACACTACACTAATTTCAGTCATTGTTGTATCAACCGAAATATCAACTGAAATGGTTATAAAAAAATTTTTTTATAAAAAATATAAAAATGAAGCCTAAAAATAACCATTTGAGAACGTTCTGTGTAGGTTCTTATTAAGTTGTCTCACAAAAACCTCCCTGCAACGTTTAGGAAACGTTAGTTTATGGTTACAAAATCAAAACCTAAAAACAGAGGTGGGTAGTAACGTGCTACATTTACTCAGTTACATTTACTCGAGTAACTTTTGGAGGAAAATGTACTTTTAAAGTAGAGTTAAAAGTGGGTGCTTTTTACTTTCACTCAAATAAATTTCTAATGATTTTATTTTTTTTATTTTTGCTTCTTTAAAATGTGTGGCGTTACTGTTGTTACATTACTGGGTTTAATTTGAATTAATGTGTAATTTATTGAGATTATTAAACGGGACTTTTACGATAGCGGAAGTTCACAGCAGCGCGCGCTGAGCCGGCAGTGTTGCCAGGGAGTCGCGGGAAAAATTACGGAGTCGCGGGTTGCGTTTTTTTGGGGCTATATTTATTATGTAATGCGGCCGCAAAAAAAATAAAAAATAAAATTGTAGACAAAGAAAAAATTAAAAGGGAACCGTTTATTAGTGGGTATTGATCCCCTGCTGCGGCGGGCGAATAGACGCGTCACATGTGTTTTTGACGTAACATCAAACATCATCACGTCACATGAGAGCATCATAGAGGTTGTAGAAGCGTCGGTTCGTTTGTCCGTTGATGAACAAGCAGCATTCTAAAATGTCAGGTAAATGGGGAAAATATGGAAAGAAATATCGCAAAGAATGGGAGACAGAGAAAGGATTAAAGGAGTGGATTCGAAGTGTTCCAAATGATGATAGAAAAGCGTTCTGCAAATATTGCAAATGTGAAATCAGAACTCACCACGGTGATTTGGTAGCTCATGCTGCGACTGAAAAACATTTAAAAAAAATGCGGCTCCTTTCTCAAATGCCAGAACATTATTTGATACAGGCAGTTCCTTTCTAAGATCTAATGTTGCTGTGAAAGAGGCAGAGTTGAAGCTGGCTGCCCACGTTGCTTGTCACTCAAGCACTTCAACTGTTGATCATTTAGGAAGTGTTGTGGAAGAAATTTCCAAGAAAGGTATTAGTTTACATCGAACGAAATGCACAGCACTAATTAATTCAGTGATAGGACCAGTAGTACATGAAGACCTTCTGGATGATATAGGAAGTGGACCATACTCTCTTATTGTTGATGAGAGCACTGATGTCACAACCAGAAAACAACTATGCATAGTCATCAGATATTACAGCAAGAAGCTCTCACGAATCATTAGCACTTTTGCAGGAATGATAAATATATTAGCTGGTGATTCACTGACTATAGCAAATGCATTGTTCAAATTCCTGGATGACAACTAATTGTCCATACTGAATTGCGTCGGTCTTGCAACTGATGGCTGTAACACAATGTGTGGGCAACATAACTCAGTGCTACAGAAATTCCATGACCGCAATCCTCATATTGTCTACATAAAGTGTGTGAGCCATTCTCTTCAGCTCTGTGCATCAAAAGCCGTCAATGTCCTGCCCAGAAATGTTGAGTACATGATTTCTCAGACCTTCAGTTGGTTTTCAAATGCCACCCAGCGTCTTCAAAAATATTCTGAACTATAATTTAGTACTTCTGACTAGGGTCAGAAAACATCAGAGAGGACAAGTTCTTGTTTGACCTTTATTGTATGAGATTGTGTTAAAAAAAAACACAGTAGAGATATTAAGAATTTGGGTAAGACAAAAGGCCAAAACTTTAAACTTAACATATATATATACGTTTATTTTAAGGTCCTTTGTGGGAATCCAGCTGTTGTCTAATCTGATTGGACACTGGACAATTGGGCTAGTTTTCATTACATTTGTGCAGGTTTTGAGTTGTCATTGGGCTTGAAATATTTCTGGGACCTGGCAACCCTGTGAGCCGGTGTTCTGACGATTTGTGCTGCCTTGTCGAAAAATGCTACCGTAGCGCGAATCGATCACAGAGAATGTCGATTCATTCTCTAGCTACTGTTTCCATAATGATGTAAATCTCACAATATTAAGACATCATTATTTCATTTAAAACAGGGTAAGTGTATGGGGAGCATATTTTTATATTTTAAATGAACCAGCAATTATCACATTTGATATAACAAGTAAAAATGACATTATTGTATATTATATGAAATACAATTATAATAAAATGATAAGTTATGAGTACTGTATACTGTACTGTTTTTATTTTTATAACTGTGTGAAAAGTAAAAATTATCATAAAATATTCATCTTTGACCTGTCAAAGCACACCTTTCCTAACTGAAACTTTCAGATATTCTTGTTCAGCTGGCTGACCGTACAAATATTTATATGGTAGTTAGCATTTTTTGACACATGAATAATTACCTTATGTTCACTGTCATTAGAAAAAACAACACTACATAATAATGTCTTCAAGATGTCAGGAGTTGCATATTTTGATAGACCAACGTGCCCTATCAAATAATGCTCCCAGTGCAAATTCCCTTTATTTTACATCACTACTCACTCCATATGCACCTTATGAATATGGAGAGTATGTTGAGATATTTTGTAATTATGCCTTCAAGATGTCAGGAGCAGCATATTCTGTAATAGCATCTTTAAGATTGTCAGGAGTTGCATATTTTGATAGACCAACGTGCCCTATCAAATAATGCTCCCAGTTTTTTGAAACTAAATAAATGATGAAAGTACTCTGAATTTGGCAAAACAATACATTTATTTATTTATTTTAAAGCCTCACGCCATATCACACTACATGAACATTAGCACATTCTGATTACTTACGTGTCAAGTGCTGCTAATTTGTACACATTTCACACACTCTGGCACTTTTTGCACGTATATGTTGCACAACTATCTTTTTCATATTTGGCACATTGAAAATGAATGTGTTAAAAATGAACAGGTTAAAAATCAAGAATTTTCCAAACTTTCAAAACTCTGAAAGAAGTAGAACACACGATGAACGTAGGTCATTCATAGCTAATTGCTATATTATGCTGAAAATAAGGCGTGCATGCTAACATTTACACGTTCATATGTCAAATTATGTAATAAAAAAAGGATTAAAGATATTGCAACGCTCACCGTCAAGTCTCCACAGCAAGGATGCATAGATTTATGGGCGTGGTAACGCAGAACAAAACTGTGAGTCTGCACATGCGCATAACCAGTAAGTAGCACATATCGATGGGTAGCACAAATCGTCAGAACACCTGTTTCACAAACTGTCACGCAAGTCATCAGTGCAGCAGCATCAAACTCTTCAAAGTGAAACACTTTCTTCGCTCCACACAGTGAATAAAGAATAGTTTCGTCATCCAATGCCTTCATTTAACACCAAGACAAGCTGATATTTCAAAATTAAAGTCAAAGCTCCAATTTAAGGCAAGACGCTGAGGTAAGTTTTGGCGCTAATTCTAACGCGGGCTTTTCTGTGTAATGAGATGGTCATTTTCAGGGTGATATTTTCACTATAATGAGTTCTTATTACGTTGTCTCATAAAAACCTCAATGCAACGTTACGGTAACGTTAGTTTATAGTTCTAAAAATAACTATTAGGTAATGTTCTGTGAAGGTTCTTATTACGTTGTCTCACAAAAACCTCCCTGCAACGTTATGGTAACGTTATTTAATGGTTATAAAAATAAAACCTAAAAATAACCAGTAGAGAACGTTCTGTATATGTTATTAGGTTGTATCACTAAAACCTCCCTGCAACATTTAGAGAACGTTAGTTTATAGTTCTAAAAATAACTATTAGAGAACGTTCTGTATATGTTCTTATTACGTTGTCTCACAAAAACCTCCCTGCAACGTTATGGTAACGTTAGTTTATGGTTCTAAAAATAACTATTAGGTAATGTTCTGTGTAGGTTCTTATAAGGTTGTCTCACAAAACCTCCCTGCAACATTCAGGGAACGTTCGTTTATGGTTACGAAAGATAGAAACTAAAGGGAAAGTTCCTAGAAAGTTAGGAATTGGTTCCCAAATATTAAACAAATGGGAACCAAATGCTAAAGTTAGGGGAACGTTCTGTGGTTGCTGGGTAATTACATGACACGCCTGTTATGGAGAAAGTGATCAGCACTATTGTAAACAAGCATGACGTCCTGGCCATAAATGTAATGCTCATGTATGAGTTATTAGAGGCCAGACTTTTCCTGGATAGTTTGTTTGAGAGAAAGAAACACAAAGAGATTCGTTTTAAATGGTTTGACATTTTTACAGGCACAGCAGATATGAAACTTTCTGTCCAAACAAAATGTGTTTTAAAGCAACAAAGGCATATTACGGCAGAGAAAAGCAAACGTTTAAAAACAATCTGTCAACCCAAAAACAGCGTTTGGCACGTTGCAAAGTCCTGAAGAAGATCATAGCGCTTTTACATTACAATATTAATCCTGAAACATGTTTATTTGGTCAAGAACTACTTCACACACTCCTGGATGAAAGAAAAGCAAGAAACCGTGTAATTGCACTAAAGGTTTCTTATGTGTGTGTGTGTTTACTGACACGTGTCAAATGCCATGCAGACCGCAATGCACACGCACACGTCTGGTTTAAAAAGCTACAGTGTGGCATTCGATTAAAAATTCACCCCAGAGAGCATCAAGAATATAAACACTTTGAAAGTACAAATACATACGGTAAAAATCATTTCACAGACATTCGATATGCTGTAAAAACAAATCGAATTGTTAATCAATATTCCCTTTGTGTGCTTTTCCAGTAAAAATATCAAAACATCCTTAAAACAAGGTGCCGTGAGCGATTTCAGGACTGAGGCGTTGGATTAGCCACGCCCCTTTTCCAAAACCCCACAATCCAAAGATACCAAATGAGCTTTATTGTTAAAAACAACAGCAGCAAAACAGTGCCCTCTACTGGCAGCTGTTATGAACTACATGGCATAAAAATGGCATTAAGCCTCAATAATGTGCTGAAACTACAATACAGAATGATTGACAGGTCGAAAGCGTTGTTTGACCGGTGAGATATCGTACAACACTTATTTCAGTGATATCTTTCATGGAAGAGGAACATTTTTTGCATACTTTTCCATGGAAAAATCGCTTCCAGCACCTCTTAACTGCGAGTTAACATTGCACAAGATATTCATAATTAATTAAACAATTTCAGGAAACATGCTGACATGACACTTCTATTCAATATACAGAATATTTCCGGTAAACAAGTGTTTATATCTTACGCAATTTTGTTTCTAGGGGGAATATATCTTGGTTTATGGATATTTTGATATTTAGCCTGGAAAAACTAAAGAAAAATACCAATTTAGAAAATGATTTCTGCAGAGTAAATTGCGTTTGATTACAAAAACGTGCACAATAATCATTCAAGGACACCACCGTCAGATTGCATAATTGTCATTTTACAGTGTCGTGTGAGATCTAGTTGGTCGCTGTGTCGGCTTCAGGATTTGTAACGCTCTCTATGACGTCAGTGAACTGCTCTCATCTCTCTCTCGGCTCTGGAAGGACGAATGAGCTCGCTCTAAATCCAGAACAACCTCCAGCAGACGCGAGGCGACGGCTCGAGCACGCTCAGAGCGACCCTGCACACACACTGACACACACAGACAGAACAGTAGTGTATTAACCCTTTAAGCTCTGAAGGTGTTTGTTTTATAAATATATCAAATATGATAAGAGTCTGAGTGTCTCAGTCTAAGAAATTGCTGAAAAATCGGATTTTGTTTTTTGGCAAAAAATTTACTTTTCTAGAATTTTCTGATTTGACATTATGTAACTCTGGGTGTAAATAAGGTGGCTCAGAAAATCTGCTTTTGTGTTGTTCCCAATCATGTCAACTGTATCTGAGAACAATGTGATGATACGACAAATCAATCAAATGTTACAACATTACAAATATAATGTGATCATAGTGTCCAAAAACATCTCCAAACAAATAAAAGATAATAATTGTACACAAGAACTAATTACACATGCAAACACAACAATGACTAAAGGTTTGCAGAGCATGCAGACATGATTTTAGTCATGAGATTTCACAGAATGAGTTTCATTCTGTGTCATTTGAGGCATCATTTGGCACTTTCCCAAGGCACGTTACAGTTCGACTCGGCTCGCTTTACGTTTCTGAGTTTGCTTTTCCACTGCAGTTTAGTGCTGCCTTGTGGGACGTGAGTGGGATTACAGGCTAATCGTCATAGTTGCGCCGCCTCTACTGCCGTGACATCATCTTAAACGTGACACAAACATTACTGACCATAAACAATAACACGAACGCTAGCTGATAGCGCCTAGCTCATTGTGCTGCATAAAGCAGTTGTTGCATGGTGATTTTACACAAGTGTAACAGTTAAATTGGCCTTGTTGTTTTAGAAGCTTTCCAGTTGCTGCTCAACTAAATAAAGTGAAGCTTATATAGAGCAGAGTATAGAGTTAACGTACAAAACATACCATCCTCCATCGTGGACTCCAACAACAACACCGTGGCCGAGTCCAGCGCACTCTCCCTCCCATTGGTCGCCCGTCTAGATAGCGTCCATTTGGTCGAACCACTTCCACTTTTCCTTGATGGTTCTGTCGTCACTTAAGTTGAACTTTTCCCTGCACTGTTGGGAGGTCCGGTGGTATCCGTGTGCGGCCGACAGCTGAGACACTTCCTGAAATACTTTTTTGATTCGTGTCATTTCGTTCCTCGCTAACGTGAGGAACGTCTGCACCTCGTTTATTGACCACGCCGTGGTTTTGCACGCAGCCATTTCTCTTTACAATTTGAAAGTCGCGTGAACAAATGATACTGCCATCGCCGTTGCTAACTTTAAAATTAGCGGGTTGATGTCGCATGTTGGAAATCCAGTGACGCTGGTAGTGACAATTCTCTCTGACCAATCAGTGATCTGCAGGGTTTTGACGTCACATTTAGTATCGGCTCGGCTCGCTTGGAACCTCGACCGAGGTGGCACTAAAATAGTCCCAGGTATCAGGTCCTATCCACAGTGGATAACCCCCAAAAAGCGAGCAGAGTCGAGTTGAGTTGTACCGTGCAGCGGAAAGCCCCAATTGAGTACTGTACTTCAGTACTGGATACTATAACTATATATATATATATATATATATATATATATATATATATATATATATATATATATATATATACTGTGCAATTTTAAAAAGGAGTCAACCGGTAGAGATTTTGTACCTTGGTAGATAATAACATTTTGGCCAATCAGAAATTAGAGACTTATCTATTTATTTCAGAATAATATTTTTACTGTTTTGAAGCTGTTTCTGCACCAGTGTCACACTTATCATTCGTTGTAAATAATTGAGGCGTGTCTGACCTGATGATGTGTGATTGACCACTTCCTGTTCAGCTGTCTGTGTTTCCTGTGTCTCCAGGTACTGCTTCCTATGTCCCAAACAATCATCAGAGATGTCATAATAGAAGAGAATGATAATTATATATGAAGCTTTAAAAAAACTAAAATCAATCAGTGTTAAGACAGCAAGATTTTGGGGTTATATTTCCAAGCCCAACAGTCTCTCAACGATGCTTGAATCACTGAGAATATTTTTTGTTTAATTGACTTTGGATAAAAGTGTTTGCTAAATGCACACATGTAATGTAAATGTACAATGGTTTACATATAATCATGCTTTTATTAATGAGAGTATATGAAATGTTGATTTCAAAATTGGCATTTCTTTGCACTGTAAAAACTCCTCAGTTTCTATTGCTCATTACAACAGCGACACCTGCTGGACAACTGGAGTATTACACTACTACAGGAGTCATTAAATGATGCCTGCACTGTATACAAGTAGGTATAGCTGCAGGCCAGAGAATACCAAAAAGGGGCGTGCTTACTCCAAAAATGTGCAGGGGTACTCCAAAACGGGGTTGTGTCAATTCCAAAAGGGTTACGTTTTGGCAAAAGTGTTATCAAAGCCCCTTTCAAGGCAAGTCAGACCACTCTGCGGTCATCTTTGGAACGCTCTCGGGCAGCATTTCTTTGTTAACAAGTGACATAAAAGTACAGCTCCTATCTACTTGAATGGGGATTGAATGACATTTCCAAAATGGTCCGGGACGCATCACCTCTGTTTCACATATCCTTCTTGAGCAGTGCGTTTTCATTTCCGTGCCCATATTAACAGATTACACTCTACACGTTGCAAGCGTGAGTCGAGAGGTGAAACGTCCCAGAAGCGGCAGTGAGTGGATAGTTTAGATGTACTTTTATGTCGCTTGTTAACAAAGAAAATAGCTGCCCGAGAGCGTTTCAAAGATGACCGCAGGGTGGTCTGACTTGCCTTGAAAGAGGCTTTGATATTTTTGAAACAGTCACGACCAAGTACGCTGACACACAAGTGCAAGTGACTGCCCACTGTTGCCGTAGGAACCGAGAAAAGAGACGCAGCCAATGTGAAAATCCAAACGCAACGCGTTGCTGATGCCTCGCTCATGCATCGCACCTCCACTTCTGAGACTTCTCGTTGTGCATGACACCACACACAACTCACCACACGCCCCATTGAGAGCGAGAACCACTAATCACCACCACGAGGAGGTTACCCCATGTGACTCTACCCTCCCTAGCAACCGGGACAATTTGGTTGCTATGGAGACCTGGCTGGAGTCACTCAGCACGCCCTGGATTCAAACTAGTCTAGTTGTCCTTTAGGAATAAAAATAATGTCAAGATGTTAAATTAGTTTTTTTATTCTCAGCTTTAATGTGTAAAAACTGAAAGGAAATGAAGGTTTCAATATTTCCTAAGTCAAAAAATGAACCCAATTAATCACATAGTTAAATATTCAGGTTGTTATGACCGATTCTTCATAATAAGGTGTCATATGCTTCATAATCTTGCCCATATCGCCTTTAAAATGCAGAGCAATAGGTGTACAGTACAGAATGTTTTCATTTAGGCCAAAACACGGGACGTCCCGGGTAATTTGTAATAATTGGCAACCCTGTGAGCCCCACACCTTTCAGCCATCCAAAGCTGTCTCAGTGGAGATAAAGTCAACATCTTTAAAATATACAGCTGTTATCCTGCCCAAACTTTGATTTGACTGTAGGTAACACTGTTGTTCCTATAGTCAGCTGTTTTATTGGACACTAGATGGTGCAATTTCACTTTGGTTCCTGCTTTACTTGCTTGATCTGTCTCACGTTCCATTGAGTTCATCAGTCACAGTTAGAGATTTAGAGTGGTTTTTGCTGCTTTGTTCATTTTTGAGAATAATAATCTTCAATCAAATGGCTTTATGATATAATGGGAACAGATTGCAAAATTGAGGGTTTATATAAACGCAGGCACCATTTCTTAAAACAATGGAACAGTTTACAAATCTGTGAGTGTGGATTAAAGAAAAGAAAATCTCAGACATTAAATCCTGCATGGTGCACCTGGTTCAAACATACACACAATTACACACTCACATACACACAAATACACACTCTCACACACACAAATACACATACACAAACAAATACACACACTCACACAAATAAACACACAAACAAATACATACATAAATACACACACACACACAAATATACAAATACACACTCACATAAACACTCACACAAACTCATACACACTCGTACACACAAATACACACACACACAAAAATACACACTCACACATACACAAATATACACACACAAATACACACACAAACAAATACATACACACACAAATATACAAATACACACTCACACAAACAAATACACACTCACATACACACAAATACACACACTCACACACAAATACACACACAAAAATTCACACAGACACACAAACAAATACACACTCACACAAATACACACACAAACAAATACATACACTCACATAAATACACACTCACATAAACACTCACACATACACACACAAATACACAAATATACACACACAAACAAATACATACTCACATAAATACACACATACAAATAAACACTCACACATACACACAAATATACAAACACACACACAAATACACTCACACAAATATACAAACACACACACACAAATACACTCACACAAATATACAAACACACACACACAAATACACACACAAATATAGAAACACTCACAAATACACATTCAAACACAAACAAATACACACACACACACAAATATACAAACACTCACACAAACACACACACACCTGAGTTTGTCTCGTCCCTGCAGCAGTTCTTTGTATATGATCTGTGTTTCAGCATCAGGATCTAACGGATCACTCCAGTCGCCCAGAGTCACGGCAGAATGAGTCCGACTGCAGCCCGACGCTGGCACACACACACACACACACACACAGAGAGAGAGAGAGATACGGTGAGTTACACATTTGGTCTCTAATATTATTGTTTTCTTTGCCAAATGTATCATTGTCATCCTCCTTGTATTTGTATTATTTTGTACTTTTTATGTGCCATTATTTCTCATGGGCATAACTACCACTACAGACCAGTACTTTCTCATATCAGATTGGCAAATTCATGTACAGTAGTTTGTGAGTGACACACAAAGCTTCTTTAAAGTATTCCATTGTATTACCATGACACATGGCCGAAAATGTGGACATAATAATGTTTTGTTCTCCACAGCAAAGACACCAAAATCAACTGTACATTTTGCCGAAGGTAACAATAGTGCAATTGTTTATTAACTGTTGTGTGTAACAATCATATGTGACACGCAACACAAGCGTAACACAATCTACCAAAAACAAAAACCCCTAATGAAATAAAGACTGCAGAAATGACAAACACACACCTGTGCGGTCGGGCTGCAGGCAGCAGGTCCATTTGTTACCGTGGTGAGCTCCAGGGTGGAACGACGGCAGCATGTGTTCATTATAAATACTCACTTTTCTAATCGCTGACAGCCACTGATTCAGTTCATTCACATTCTGAAACGCAGTATACCAGAGTATATCATGAGTGTCTGTCTGTCTGTGTTTGTGTATCTAACTGTCTGTCTGTCTGTCTGTGTCTGTCATATGTAAGGTGTTATGATACATGCACTTAAATCCTGTCAAACACTTATTTGATGGTTTGTGTGTGTCTTTCTGCAAAGAGTTTTTTTTGCAGAGGGTGTGTTTTGTGTGTGTGTGTGTGTGTGTCACCTTGCACTGCAGGTATGTGGTGTGCAGTTGTCCATCTGTCTCCTGTGTGATAACTTGCATGACGTTCTGCAGCTGAAATGCGTTTTCATCCACTCTCTCCACCGCACACACATACTGGATATTGATAGAGGAGCGGACCTAACACACACACACAGACACACACATGTTGGTGCGGCTATCCTTATGAGCAGGGATGGATTAATGACCGGGCCAATGGGGCCTGTGCCCAGGGGCCCTTGACTGCCCTGAGGGGCCTTGGGCTTTTAAGTTTGTCCAATCCAGTTTGGCGATCCCCCTGCTCAAACCCAATGCCCCCACCGGGTTAGGCCCCAACAACATTTGGAGGGGCCCCTGTGGAGATAATTGGCCCCAGGGCCAATGATTTGAATTATGGGGACACAAGAAATGTCCTCATAAACCACATTTATGGCATAATGTCCTTGTAATTACAAGTTTATAAGCTAAAAACATTTCCTTGTAAACCACTCAAACCTGCCCATACAAACAATTATAATCTTTTTATATCATTATTGAACACATCCCATTAATCATTCAAAGTGGAGTGGAAAAAGTAAGTGAACCCTTAGACTAAAAATGACAATAAAAGCTAATTTGAGTCAGGAGTTGGCAAACCTGGCATCCAGTTAATTAAATTAAATTGGAGGTGTGGGTTAGAGCTACTCTGACTTATAAAAAGCACTCAAACATTTTGAGTTGAAGCGCTTAGATATTCATCTGTCCACAGTTAGACAAACGGTCTATAAATGGAGATGATTTAGTACTATAGGTACTCTCTCTAGAAGTGTCCGTTAGATATTCATCTGTCCACAGTTAGACAAACTGTCTATAAATGGAGATGATTTAGTACTATAGGTACTCTCTCTAGAAGTGGCCGCTAGATATTCATCTGTCCACAGTTAGACAAACTGTCTATAAATGGAGATGATTTAGTACTATAGGTACTCTCTCTAGAAGTGGCCGCTAGATATTCATCTGTCCACAGTTAGACAAACTGTCTATAAATGGAGATGATTTAGTACTATAGGTACTCTCTCTAGAAGTGGCCGTTAGATATTCATCTGTCCACCGTTAGACAAACTATCTATAAATGGAGGTGATTTAGTACTATAGGTACTCTCACTAGAAGTGACCGTTAGATATTCATCTGTCCACAGTTAGACAAACTGTCTATAAATGGAGATGATTTATTACTCTAGGTACTCTCACTAGAAGTGACCGTTAGATATTCATCTGTCCACAGTTAGACAAACTGACTATAAATGGAGATGATTTAGTACTATAGGTACTCTCACTAGAAGTGGCCGTTAGATATTCATCTGTCCACAGTTAGACAAACTGTCTATAAATGGAGATGATTTAGTACTATAGGTACTCTCACTAGAAGTGGCCGTTAGATGTTCATCTGTCCACCGTTAGACAAACTGTCTATAAATTGAGATGATTTAGTACTATAGGTACGCTCACTAGAAGTGGCCGTTAGATATTCATCTGTCCTCAGTTAGACAAACTGTCTATAAATGGAGATGATTTAGTACTATAGGTACTCTCACTTGAAATGGCCGTCCAGTCAAGATGAATCAAAGGGAACACCGCAGAATGCTCAATGAGCTAAAGAAGAACCCTAGAGTGACAGATAAAGACTTGAAGGAATCATTGGAACTGGTTAACATCTCTGTTCATGAGTCTACTATACAGAAAACATTTAATAGGTATGATGATCATGGCAGGACATCATGAAAGAAGCCGCTGCTTTCCAACAAAAACATTTATGTGCACCTTAAGTTTGCCAAAGACCATCTTGACACTCCACAACGCTAATGGGAAAATGTTTTTTGTGGACTGATGAAACCAAAGTTGAATTGTTTGGGGAGAACACGCAGCACTACGTATGGCATAAAAAGGGCACCACATACCATAATGAAAACAATCCCAACGGTGAAGTGCGGTGGAGGGAGCATCATGATTTGGGGCTGCTTCAGGGACTGGACCGCTTGCCATCATCAAGGTAAAAATGAAAATCCAAAGTAGGGATAATGACCCTAAACATTGACGTAAATCATCTACAGAATTACTTCAATAAAAGAAAATCCCCCTTTTGGAGTGTCCCAGTCAGAGTCCAGACCTGAACCCAATAGAGATGCTGTGGAATGACCTCAAGAGAGGCGTTCACACCAGACATCCTAAGAATATGAACTGAACCAGTTCTGTAAGGAAGAATGATCCAGAATTCCTTCTGAACGTTGTGCAGGTCTATTCCGCATCTATCAGAAAGGCTTGATTGAGGTTATTGCTGCCAAAGGAGGATCGACCAGTTATTAAATCCAAGGGTTCACTTACTTTCTCCACAGCACTGTGAATGTAATGAGAATACATACAGCAAAGTGTCATTTTGTAAACAAAAATAAACGTAAGATTTCCTATGATGAGAAGTCTTGTCAGTATGTTCTTTTAAGGATGTTTTACTGCAAAACAAGACACAGCGAAACACTTTTAATGTTTAAGAGAAAGATATTAAACATCTCTTTATTCAGAAACACACAAAGAGCTGCACACACACACGGCTCTCCTCAAAAACATCAAAAGCAACTAAATGATAATCAGCCCAGAGCTAATGATGCGCCCATTCATACAAACGCACACAAACATGAGTATCACAACCACACACTAAATGGGGAAGACCCTTGTGTGTTTGTGTGTGTGTGTGTCTCAAACCTGCCAGTCAGGGCTCTTGGCGTACGACAGCATCTCTGAGCTGAGCCAGAAATATCGTTTCTTGAAAGCGAAGCGTTTGATGAGCTGCGGCCCTTCAGCTTTGTGTTTCTGCAGGAAACCTTCCTTCAAGATGACTGATGGTAAAAACACGGCACGCTGAGGAGCTTCACACACTGCAGAGAGACGAGAATGAGACACCATGTGATTCAGGAACACATCCGTCATCCTCGTATTTTGCCTTTCAAATCACGCAAGCTTTTAGAGTTACATTTATGGCACAGTTATGTGGTTAACTCTCATGTGACACACTTATTATTATTCTGCTTCCGCTCTTGAAGTCTATGGCATCCCGTAGAATCGTAAGTAGGAAAATGCTGAAATTTGGCACACTGATAGGGGTGGGTATGACTAGCCCCATGCTAAATTTGAACTCTCTAACTCAAACTCTGTAGCGCCGCAAGTTCAAACATGTTCCTACGTTTCAGCTTATAACTTTTGAACCGTAAGTCCTAGAAAACTACATTCTTTTTTCTCTTCCTTCAGTCTTGCTGAGTCCAAATAACATACCTTTTTCTACTCCCCCTAAACCATATGTCCAAATCGCTTGAAAATTGGTACACATCATCTAGAGACACTCATGATAAAATGTTATGAGATTCATGATGATAGACCAAACCGTTCTCGTATAACACATCAGTGAATTAGATGGCAAGCATGCCAACATGGACGTGAGGGTGTATCTTTGCAATACTTCAGCGTATTCACACAAAACTTGGTATATGTCATCACAAGCATGACACGAGTGTTCCAGCACAGAAATATGAAAAATGTCTATTTTTGCCTAGACCTTTTGAACAGTTTGGCCTAAAATCATGAGACTTTGGGGCATACGGAGTTGAATGATACCCAATTTGCCATGGTCGGCCACACATCTTGTCCACCAAGGTCCTCTTAGGCCATACATCCGATTTGCATGAAATTAGCTGTGTATCATCTAGGGACACTCATGGCAAAAAGTTAATAAAAGCTTTTTGATAAACCAAACGGTTCTTGTGTCACACATAAATGAATTATAAGGCAAGATGTCATTAAGGGTCTGAGGCTGTATCTCATGAACACTTTGGCATATTGACATTTTACATTTACATTTATGCATTTGGCAGATGCTTTTATCCAAAGCGACTTACAGAGCCCTTATTACAGGGACAATCCCCCCAGAGCAACCTGGAGTTAAGTGCCTTGCTCAAGGACACAATGATGGTGGCTGTGGGGATCAAACCAGCGACCTTCTGATTACCAGATTACCAGTTATGTGCTTTAGACCACTACACCACCACCACTAAATCCAAGGGTTCTTGGAAACTTCATATGAGGCATTGTGACCAAACCCTGATACTACCATATCAATTTGGTGACAGCGCCACATACTGGTCAAAAGTTATAAGTACTTGTCATAAGTTATATGCATTAAGTCATTAAACTAATGTCTATATCATCACTGCTAAAAATCATCACCAGAATTCTATATTTAATCAAAATGTTTGCCATTGGTGTGCTTGGCTTCATAATTACTGCTTGCAGCTATATATGTATATTTCTTTTTTGTCCACCAAATCAAAGTCATGTGGTGTAACCGACATGTAGTTGGAAATTTTGTCGTCATGTGACAAAAAAAATCATAAAACAGTTAAGATATCTTTAGACCCGCAAGACTGAAGATTTAAAAACAAACCATTATTTGTCATATTTGATATTTGTCAAGATTGCATCCTATATTCCTATAATTATAAATCAACTTCAGACACTTGTTGATGATATTATGAGAAGTATTCTTAGTAAATAGTCTTTCAAATGTATTGTCTTTCTCTGTATCTGTTGTCATGGTAATAAGTAGATGTGATGTTTGCGGGCAGTTGTCATAGTGACTCACCGTTGTCGTGGTTGATGTCTACGAGTTTGTCCAGAAAATCTTTTACGGATGCCACACTGCAAATAATAATGGGATGCAGAGGGGTCATCCACTGCTCCTTTCCATGACCCAATTGTAACCCAAGATTACCAACACTCTGAAGAGCCTGAGAGAGACATAGACAGATAGAGAGAGAGAGAGGTCAGTCCCACGGATAGCTCATCCACTAACTTGTAAATGCCAAATAAGTCACCCAAAATCCATCTTAATTCAAGGTGTAAACAAGGTCTCTGAGATGTCCTCATTAGTACAGGGCACATATTTTAAAATCAAATGTAAGACTTTTTAAGACCTTTTTTAAGGCTTGAACAAATAAAGCTACAATATGTCTATACCAGATCATATTAAAAAAATGGTATGCATCAATATATCAACACATATGAATTCGATGCATCAAGGATATGGACTTTGAGGGACGTCCTTCAGCCCATTGTGCCGTAGTTCTTCAGTCTCAACCAGCTCCACATAGTTTTCAGCCTTGTGATTGCCCAGGAAGCCCGAACCACTGCGGCAAAGTTGTTCCAAGCCGCTTTCTCTTTACTAGTGAGCTTCTTGGGAAATTCATTGCACTCCAGGATCTTCTTTATCTGTGGTCCGATGAAGACCTTTGAAGAACTTTGACCTTTGCCTCAGATATTTTAGGGAAGACGTCTTAATGGTACTTGAAGGCTGCTGACTCCTTATCTAGAGCTCTGACTAACTGTTTCATGAGGCCCAATTTGATGTGCAGTGGTGGTGTCAGCACCTTCCGGGGGTCCATCAGTGGTTCTGTCCGCTGTGGCCAGTCCCACCTGTGGTAGTGCGCCTTGGTGTCCCTGCTGTCCCAAAGGCAAAGATAGCAGGGAAACTTGGTAAAACCGCATTGGAGACCCATCAGGAATGCCACCATTTTAAAGTCTCCTATGACCATCCAGCCGTACTCATCATACTTCAAGGCATCCAGCAAGGTCTTGATATGTATCCACTTAGGCAGCTGGAACTAAACTGAACTGGTGGGCTTAAGGCCCCTGTATTTATACTACTATTTATATTACTAGAAAGTTCCAGAAGTTACTCCAAGTTGAGTTCTCACTGAATCTATCTGAAATGTTCTGGAAAATAGATACATTTCAATATATCATTGTCTTGGTCACAAAAGCAAAGTTTGTGGGGAATAAAGGCCACATTTTCACTTTAAAGCGTGCAGCACATACAGACTATAGATTCACTTTGCAGATTAATCATTACATTTGTCCATATCACAATTTTATTTTTTTCTGTCCCTAAATTTAAGACCCATTTGAATGACAATTAAGACTTTTGTTATACCATTTAAGATACTTAAGACTTTTTATGGCCTAACATTTTTAAAACTCAAAGACAAGCACATGTGGGAATCTTGTAGTATTGTGAAACAGATGTGTGTGTGTTGAACCTTGGCAAGCAGCAGAAGAGTTCTGCTGGTGCGTGGGTCTGCGTGATGGTCTCTCAGCTGAAAAAGTTTGGGTGTCAGAATCGCAGGAGCAAACATACGCAGGAAGAAAAAGCCGCTGATGGCCAAATACTTCACATCCTGCAGAGAGAAAACACAAACCACTCAACATCATCCAGACTTTTTAGCTCTTCTGACCTTATTTGTCCTTACAAGACTGCATATTTCTGCAACTCACAAAGCAGGGAAACAGCTATAACTCAACCTTACACATAACTGTATCTCCAATAACCCCTTTGTTATCCCTATGCACAGGACGGATTATGACTTGCAAAGGCCTTGGGGCCAATTATCCCCCCAAACCACCAAAAAGTTATTGAATGTGGGGGGCAGGGGGGGTGTTCATGCCCAAAAGGGTTTCCAGGCAGGGTTGATCACCAAACTAGTTTCAGCAGCCTTAAAGCCCAGGGCACCCTCCAGGCAGTCAAGGGCCCCCTGGTAGTCAAGGGCCCCTGGGCACTGGCCCCATTGGCCCGGTCGGTAATCCATCACTGCCTATACATATTTCTGACCATTTCTTCATCCAGTTTTCTGTTACTATCCCTTAATCTTTACCACTTACTCCATCTATGGTCCCCTTCTGCAACAAACTTCGTTCTCTCACCCACTCGCTTCTCATCCATATTCTCTGCATCCCATCCCTTCCCTCCACTAACCATTTATCTTCACTTGATTTAAATGAAGCTACAAATGCTCTTTGCTCAACATTAACTTCTTGCCTTGATAGTGTCTGTCCTCTTACCTCCAGGCCCTGGCTGTCAGAGACACTTCGTGATCACCGAACTGAGGGCTGCGGAGAGAAAGTGGCACAATTCAAAAGACCCCACTGACCTGTGTAAGTGTCAATCACTTCTCGCGTATTTTTCCACTAGATTTTCTGCTGCTAAAATATATTATTACCAGAACAAGATTCCAGATTCCTGTAAACTATTTTCAACTTTCTTATCTCTTCTCTATCCTCCTCCATCACATCCCACTACTTCTCTGACTGCTGATGACTTTGCCACATTTTTTACTGACAAGGTAGTGAGCATCAGCAGCCTCTTCCTACACCTAACACCCACAGATACTCTCTTCAAACTTCCCATCATCTGTTTTCCTCTTTCTCTCCTCTCTCCGAGACCGAGGTCTCCAAAGTGCTTCTCCTTCCGCCTGTCTACTTGATCCTATCCCCTCTCATCTTATGCAAGCTGCCTCTCCATCGATCTTATCCGCACTCACATACATCATCAATGCATCTCTGGCAACTGGAAACGTTCCCAATACATTCAAGCAGGCTCGAGTAACCCCACTGCTTAAAGAAACCAACACATAACGCCACAGTAGTCGACAACTACAGACCAATCTCTCTCCTACCCTTCATGTATAAAACTCTTGAGAGGGTTGTATTCAACCAGTCTGATTTTCTCTCACAGAACAACCTACTCGACAGACATCTGTCTGGTTTCAAAAAAGGACACTCAACAGAGACTGCCCTCTTGTCCGTAGCTGAAACCCTCCGACTGGCGAGAGTTAACTCCAAATCATCCGTCCTCATCCTCCTTGACTTGTCTGTTGTCTTCGACACAGTGAACCACAAGATCCTCCTGTCCACCCTCTCTGACCTTGGCATCACAGGAACTGTGCTCTGATGGTTTAAGTCATATCTCACTGGCAGATCGTTCAAGGTCTCCTGGACAGGAGAGGTGCCCAAGGCACACCAGCTGACCACTGGGGTTCCACAAGTATCAGTGCTTGGACCCCTCCTCTTCTCGATGTACACAATATCATTCGGTTTGGTCATTGAGGCACATGGCTTTTCCTACCACTGCTACGCAGATGATAGGCAGCTCTACATGTTGTTCTAGCCTGATGACCCGAATGTCTCAGCTCTTATCTCTGCCTGCCTCTCAGACATTTCGGCCTGGATGAAGGAACGACACCTTCAGCTCAACCTTGCCAAGGCAGAACACCCTGTGACCCCAGCCAACACAATTCATCTTGGTTCAACTACACTTAACACCAACCAGAACAGCCCAGAATCTGGGAGTGGTGGTAGATGACCAGCTTAATTTCACTGCACACGTCA